>NC_041386.1:532206924-532246427 GCF_002162155.2 Triticum dicoccoides | reverse complement strand
CTACCTCGTGGCTCCCTCCTTTGTTTGTTGACATGGGGTCCAAGTCTCCTGGATCATATTCGGTGAGAAAATCACGTTCCTGAAGGTTTCATTCTGTTTGGACTCCGTTTCATATTCCTTTTCTTCGAAACCCTAAAATAGGCAAAAAAACATCAATTCTGGGTTGGGCCTCCGGTTAATAGGTTAGTCCCAAAAATAATATAAAAGTGGAAAATAAAGCCCAATAATGTCCAAAACAGTAGATAATATAGCATGGAGCAATCAAAAATTATAGATACGTTGGAGACGTATCAAGCATCCCCAAGCTTAATTCCCGCTCTTCCTCGAGTAGGTAAATGATAAAAACAGAATTTTTGATGCGGAGTGCTACTTGGCATAATTTTAATGTAATTCTTCTTAATTGTGGTATGAATATTCAGATCCGAAAGATTCAAGATAAAATTTCATATTGACATAAAAATAATAATACTTCAAGCATACTAACAAAGCAATCACGTCTTCTCAAAATAACATGGCCAAAGAAAGTTATCCCTACAAAATCATATAGTCTGGCTATGCTCTATCTTCACCACACAAAGTATTTAAATCATGCACAACCCCGATGACAAGCCAAGCAATTGTTTCACACTTTTGACATTCTCAAAACTTTTTCAATCTTCACGCAATACATGAGCGTGAGCCATGGATATAGCACTATAGGTGGAATAGAATGGTGGTTGTGGAGAAGACAAAAAGGGAGAAGATAGTCTCACATCAACTAGGCATATCAACGGGCTATGGAGATGCCCATCAATAGATATCAATGTGAGTGAGTAGGGATTGCCATGCAACGGATGCACTAGAGCTATAAGTATATGAAAGCTCAAAAAGAAACTAAGTGGGTGTGCATCCAACTTGCTTGCTCATGAAGACCTAGGGCATTTTGAGGAAGCCCATCATTGGAATATACAAGCCAAGTTCTATAATGAAAAATTCCAACTAGTATATGAAAGTGACTAAATGAGAGACTCTCTACTATGAAGACCATGGTGCTACTTTGAAGCACAAGTGTGGTAAAAGGATAGTAGCATTGCCCCTTCTCTCTTTTTCTCTAATTTTTTTATTTGGGCCCTTTCTCTTTTTTTATGGCCTCTTTTCTTTCTTTATTTTTTATTTTCTGTACGGAGTCTCATCCCAACTTGTGGGGGAATCATAGTCTCCATCATCCTTTCCTCACTGGGACAATGCTCTAAAAATGATGATCATCACACTTTTATTTTCTTACAACTCAACAATTACAACTCGATACTTAGAACAAAATATGACTCTATATGAATGCCTCCGGTGGTGTACCGGGATATGCAATGACTCATGAGTGACATGTATGAAAGAATTATGAATGGTGGCTTTGCCACAAATACGATTTCAACTACATGATCATGCTAAGCAATATGACAATGATGGAGTGTGTCATAATAAACGGAACGGTGGAAAGTTGCATGGCAATATATCTCGGAATGGCTATGGAAATGCCATAATAGGTAGGTATGGTGGCTGTTTTGAGGATGGTATATGGTGGGTGTATGATACCGACGAAAGGTGCGTGGTATTAGAGAGGCTAGCAATGGTGGAAGGGTGAGAGTGCGTATAATCCATGGACTCAACATTAGTCATAAAGAACTCATATACTTATTGCAAAAATCTACAAGTTATCAAAGCAAAGTATTATGCGCATGCTCCTAGGGGGATAGATTGGTAGTAAAATACCATCGCTCGTCCCCGACCGCCACTCATAAGGAAGACAATCAATAAATAAATCATGCTCTGACTTCATCACATAACGGTTCACCATACGTGCATGCTACAGGAATCACAAACTTTAACACAAGTATTTCTCAAATCCACAACTACTCAACTAGCACAACTTTAATATCACCATCTTCATATCTCAAAACAATTATCAAGCATCAAACTTCTCATAGTATTCAACACACTCATAAGAGAGTTTTATTATTAATCTTGTATACCTAGCATATAAGGATTTTCAAGCAAATTACCATGCTATTTAAGACTCTCAAAATAATCTAAGTGAAGCATGAGAGATCAATAGTTTCTATAAAACAAATCCACTATCGTGCTCTAAAAGATATAAGTGAAGTGCTAGAGCAAAACTATATAACTCAAAAGATATAAACGAAGCACATAGAGTATTCTAACAAATTCCAGATCATGTATGGCTCTCTCAAAAGTTGTGTACAGCAAGGATGATTGTGGTAAACTAACAAATAAAGACTCAAATAATACAAGACGCTCCAAGCAAAACACATATCATGCGGTGAATAAAAATATAGCTCCAAGTAAAGTTACCGATAGAAGTAGACGAAAGAGGGGATGCCTTCCGGGGCATCCCCAAGCTTTGGCTTTTAGGTGTCCTTAGATTATATTGGGGGTGCGATGAGCATCCCCAAGCTTAGGCTCTTGCAACTCCTTGTTCCATAATCCATCAAATGTTTACCCAAAACTTGAAAACTTCACAACACAAAACTTAAAGTAGAAAATCTCGTGAGCTCCGTTAACGAAAGAAAACAAAAGACCACTTCAAGGTACTGTAATGAACTCATTATTTATTTATATTGGTGTTAAACCTACTGTATTCCAACTTCTCGATGGTTTATAAACTATTTTACTAGCTATAGATTCATCAAAATAAGCAAACAAGACACGAAAAACAGAATCTGTCAAAAACAGAACAGTCTGTAGTAATCTGTAGCTAGCGCAAGATATGGAACCCCAAAAATTCTAAAATAAATTTCTGGACGCGAGTAATTTATCTATTAATCATCTGCAAAAACAATTAACTAAATATCACTTTCCAAATAAAAATGGCAGCAGTTCTTGTGAGCGCTAAAGTTTCTGTTTTTTACAGCAAGATATCAAGACTTTCCCCAACTCTTCCCAACGGTTCTACTTGGCACAAACACTAATTAAACACAACCAAAATAGAGGCTAGATAAATTATTTATTACTAAAGAGGAGCAAAAATCAAGGAATAAAAATAAAATTGGGTTGCCTCCCAACAAGCACTATCGTTTAACGCCCCTAGCTAGGCATAAAAAGCAAGGATAGATCTAGGTATTGCCATCTTTGGTTGGTAATTCTTCAATAAGGCATCTACCATCCTTAGGAATTTCTTTCTTTTTAGTTATTATCAAACTTTTAGGCACAAGACCGAAAAATTCATTTGTAACAAATGGTTCCTTAATGATAACAACAAGATTGGGATGAATACTTATAGATTTTAGATCCGCAGTTTCCTTACTAGAGGATTCACCCTTATTTTCAGGAACATACATAAGCTTGACAATTTTAGTAGGAGGACTTGGAGTATTCTTTATGGAAGAAAAAGCGGTTCCCAAGTTGGTGATGATATCCTCAAGTTTATCGATTCTAGTGGAATCATGATTTATTTTCTCATTAACTATGAGTTCCTTCTCTTTAATATTTTTCAAAGTAACTCCTACTTTAGATCCATATTGAGAGATTCAGTTGTGGATGTTTTTATCCAAATTTTCAATTGACTCTATGGTAGCAACCTTATTTTCAATAATTTCAAGCCTTTGCATTACATGCTCCAAAGTTAATACAGTTCCATTAACCAAAAGAGGTGGTGAGCCAAATAAATTTATCATAGCATTATAAGAATCAAAAGTGTGGCTACCCAAGAAATTCCCTCTGATAATGGTATCAAGGACATATCTGTACCAAGGAGCAACACCTACATAAAAATTGCGAAGAAGAACGGAAGTAGATTGCTTCCTGGTAGATCTATTTTGAGCATTGCAAATTCTATACCAAGCGTCTTTTAGATTTTCTCCCTCCCTTTGCTTAAAATTTAGAACTTCATTCTCGAGAGACAACAGAGAAGATAGAGGACTCGCCATAACGACAAGCAAACGGAAAAAGAAAGGGAGGATAGAGAGAGAGAGGGCGAATAAAACGGAAAGGATGAAGTGGGGGAGAGGAAAACGAGAGGCAAACGGTAAATAATGTAATATGGGAGATAAGGATTGTGATGGGTACTTGGTATGTTGACTTTTGCGTAGACGCCAGAAGTGGCTCATTGTTGGAAGTCAAATCTTGACTTGCACGAACCTCCCCGGCAACGGCGCCAGAAATTCTTCTTGCTACCTCTTGAGCACTGTGTTGGATTTCCCCGAAGAGGAAAGGATGATGCAGCAAAGTAGCATATGTATTTCCCTCAGTTTTTGAGAACCAAGGTATCAATCCAGTAGGAGGTTGCGTGCGCATCCCCTAGTACCTGCACAAAGCAAATAACTCATCACAACCAATGCGATAAGGGGTTGTCAATCCCTTCACGGTCACTTACGAGAGTGAGATCTGATAGATATGTAAGATAATTTTTTTGGTATTTTTATGATAAAGATGCAAAGTAAAATAAAAGCAAAGTAAAAAAGCAAAGGAAATAACTAAGTATTGGAAGATTAATATGATGAAGATAGACCCGGGGGCCATAGGTTTCACCAGTGGCTTCTCTCAAGAGCATAAGTATTCTACGGTGGGTGAATGAATTACTGTTGAGCAATTGACAGAATTGAGCATAGTTATGAGAATATCTAGGTATGATCATGTATATAGGCATCACGTCTAAGACAAGTAGACCGACTCCTGCCTGCATCTACTACTATTACTCCACTCATCAACCGCTATCCAGCATGCATCTAGAGTATTAAGTTAATGAAAACAGAGTAACGCCTTAAGCAAGATGACATGATGTAGAGGGATAAATTCATGCAATATGATAAAAAAACCATCTTGTTATCCTCGATGGCAACAATACAATACGTGCCTTGCTGCCCCTACTGTCACTGGGAAAGGACACCACAAGATTGAACCCAAAGCTAAGCACTTCTACCGTTGCAAGAAAGATCAATCTAGTAGGCCAAACCAAACTGATAATTCGAAGAGACTTGCAAAGATAACCAATCATACATAGAAGAATTCTGAGAAGATTCAAATATTGTTCATAGATAGACTTGATCATAAACCCACAATTCATCGGTCTAAACAAACACACCGCAAAAAGAAGATTACATCGAATGGTTCTCCACAAGAGAGGGGGAGAACATTGTATTGAGATCCAAAAAGAGAGAAGAAGCCATCTAGCTAATAACTATGGACTCGAAGGTCTGAGGTAAACTACTCACACTCATCGGAGAGGCTATGGTGTTGATGTAGAAGCCCTCCGTGATGGGTACCCCCTTTGGCGGAGCTCCAGAACAGGCCCCAAAGATGGGATCTCGTGGATACAGGAAGTTACGGCGGTGGAATTAGGGTTTTGGCTCTGTATCTGATCGTTTGGGGTACGTAGGTCTATATAGGAGGAAGGAGTACGCCGGTGGCTCCCTCCTTTGTTTCTTGACGTGGGGTCCAAGTCTCCTGGATCATATTCGGTGAGAAAATCACGTTCCCGAAGGTTTCATTCTATTTGGACTCCGTTTGATATTCCTTTTCTTCGAAACCCTAAAATAGGCAAAAACAGCAATTCTGGGCTGGGCCTCCGGTTAATAGGTTAGTCCCAAAAATAATATAAAAGTGGAAAATAAAGCCCAATAATGTCCAAAATAGTAGATAATATAGCATGGAGCAATCAAAAATTATAGATACGTTGGAGACGTATCATCGGTCTCACGCCAAGGAGGTGCCCGAGTCGTCCACGAGGTAGGCCCACGCACCCTGGGGGTGGGCGCACCCCTCACCCTCGTGGATGGCCCGGGACTCTTCTGGCCCAACTCTTTTACTCCGGGGTCTTCTTTTGGTCCATAAAAATCATCAAAAATTGGCACTTCAATTGGACTCCATTTGGTATTCCTTTTCCGTAAAACTCAAAAACAAGGAAAAAACAGAAACTGGCACTGGGCACTAGGTTAATAGGTTAGTCCCAAAAATCATATAAAATAACATATAAACGCATATAAAACATCCAAGGTTGATAATATAATAGCATGCGTACTTCATAAATTATAGATACGTTGGAGACGCATCAGTAGCTACAATACAAATAGGTGCCTTGCAACTCCTGTCATAGAGTGAGGACGCCGCAAGATTGAACCTACTACCAAGCACCTCTTACACTGAAGATAAATCGATCTACTTGGCCAAAGAAGATGGATAGATCGGGAAAAATACAAGGCTATAAAATCACACATAATAAATCTCAAAAAAGACTCTATCACTTCCATTGAATAATTTGATCATAAACCCACAATTCATCGAAACCCAACAAACACACTTCAAAGATTACATCGAATAGATCTCTGAAGAGATGATTGTACTAAAGATCAAAAAGAGAGCTACTGCTATGGACCCCTAGGTCCTGTGGGAACTACTCACACATCATCATGAAGGCAACAAGGTTGATGAAGATGGCCTCCGTGACCGATTCCCCCCTCCGACAGAGTACCAGCGGAGGCCTTCAGATGGGATCGCGGAAGAATAGAGGCTTGTGGCGGCTATAAAATTTTTTGGGTCTTGCTCTAGGGTTTCTGGATTTTAGGGAATTTATAGCACTGGAATTAGGGAAAACGGAGTCTCGAGGGGCCCACAAGCTCAGGTGGCGCACCACCTGAGCTTGTGCGACCCTGGTAGGTCTTCTGGCCCTCCCCTAATCTTCTAGTGTCCCTTTTTGTCCATAAAAATTCACAGTAAAGTTTCACCATGTTTGGACTTCGTTTGGTATGGTTTTCTTTGAAACAAAGAAATGGGCAAAAAACAGGAACTGACACTGGGCACTAAATTAATAGGTTAGTTTCCAAAAATGATATAAAATGTCATATAAAGCATACAATATTGAAGATATAATAGCATGAAAAAATAAAAATTTATAGATACGTTGGAGACGTATTAGCATCCCCAAGCTTAATTCCTGCTCATCTTCGAGTAGGTAAATATAAAACCAGAATTTTTGATGTTGAATGCTACCTAACATGTCTTATCATGTAATTATTTTAGTTATGAATGTTTAGAAGCAATGACTTAACAGATATCAAAACGATAATATAAAAGAATGCTAGCAAATAATCATTACTATTCAAAACAAACAGTGCTAAAGAACATTATTCCTACTCATTTAATCATGTAAGCATGGCATAACTCGGTCTTCCTAGCACAAAGTATAAATCATGAACACCCCGGTGCCAAACCAAGCAATTGTATCATACTTTTTCTCGCTTCAACATTTTCAACTCCACTCAATACCTGAGCGTGAGCCATAGACTTAGCACTTTGGATGGTAGAGGAGAATGATGATAGGGGTTTATAAGAGAAGAGAAAAAGTTGAGGAAGTCCCGCATCAACCCGATGGATCATCAGGCATTAGAGAGGTCTTTCAATCGATATCAATGCAAGGAGTAGGGATTCCCATGCAACAGATGCATTAGAGCTATAAGTGTATGAAAACCTCGAGCGTTTGAGGAAGCTCGTCATAGGAATATGCAAGTCACTACTGCAGGATGGTACTAACGTGACACATGTATCGGAGACCAATCGACGAAACTATGTGTGATGCATGAATCGCAAATATTATGGTAATAAAACCATCACCAATAATATGAACTATGTGTGATGGCGGATCCATCAAATACGATACAGAAAAGAGTTGCGTGTGCGATACGTGGCATACATTTGATACATGCGAACTGTTTACGATGAGCCAAAACAACAAAAACGGTTAGATAGATTAAGCTGTGTGTGATAGATGGCATATAGGTCACTTAGATGAACTGTTTTCGATGAGTGGAAATAACACAAATGATTACCCAAGACAAGATGTGTGTGATAGACAACATACATGTCACGCTGATTAACTATTTGCGATGTTCCAGAAGAACACAAACGATTCGGCTTAACCAGATGTGTGTGATATGTGGCAAACAGGTGAGTAATAAGAATTGTGTGGGAAGACCGATAATAACACAAACGATTCCTCCTAATAAGCCGTGTGTGTTGTGGGCAAACGGTTGCTGGTAAAGAATTGTTAGTGATTGAAGAAATCATCACCAATGGGTTCCGTAGTTTAACCCGTATGTAATGTGATTTGCATAGTTGAAAGCGCAGGTTATCTCCCAAGGGGGTGAATGGGAAATTTTTAGAAATTCGTAAAACTCCGAAGAATTTGACGAAGATCAGAGTGAAGAAATAAAGACACAAGGGAAACTAAGTCATCACAGAATCAGAGTTCATGCAATCAGGATATGTAAGAGTGAAGAACATGCAATCAGACAATCATACAAGCATGAAGAATGAAAACTGAGGAAATGAAAGATAGCATGATGAAATACTTGAGTTCAAATTCGTTAAAGCATAGATCAAAAATTCTTCAGCAGCAGAATAATGTAAGAGAGGGTGAGGAATTTGAAACTATGTTGGCTCAGTGAAGACAATGCAATTTGGTAGACCAGTTCCAGTTGTTCCATCAACTGTAAGTTTGGTTGAGGCGTCTGAGTCACGACTCAAAGGAGACACGGTCCTCACTGTATTCCTATTGAGCTAAGGTCACTTAGTCCTCGCCCAATCACTCGTGGTAAGTCTTCAAGGTAGACTTCCAAAACCTTCACAGACTTATCACCGGCACACTACAATGACTCTTGGTGTACTCAAAACTTGACGCCTAACTGTCTGGAAGAATGACAGTCTTCAAAGGTAACAGGCGTCGGATCACACATATCAATCTCTTCAATGATGCTCAATCACTTTGGCTCTGGGTTTTTCCTCACTTAGGTTTCTCTCAAAGTCGTCGGAGGATGGGTTGCTCTCAAATGACAAGTGTCAAGTTATCTCGGAGCAGCCAACCAACAAGTGGTTGTGGGGGTGGCTATTTACAGCCAGGGGCAACCCGACATGAATTGTCATAAATGCCCTTCTCTGATTTGACCGTTGTCAGGATAAGGATCCACTCGACAGCTGGTGTGCAGCGCAACAACGGTCGAAATTTGAACTCTCAAATTCGTCGGGGCACTCAATTTCCTCACTTTTAGGTAGATCGCACTGGCGAACTCCTAACTTCTCAGCGTAACCAAATTCGTCAGCGACCAGATGAATTTTGTCACTGTCACTGGAAAATGTGTCAGTTGTACTGGAGATTTCCAAAGGCTACACTCGAAGCGACTTTTGTGTATGAGTTTGAGTAAGTTTGAGGATCACTTTGGAAATGTGAAATAATTTTCACCTAGACCCCCTTTAACAGTACGGTTTTTCCTATGACTCAAAGAAGAAGAAAAGAAACTATGAAAACAAAGTCTTCAACCTTCAAAGTCTTCACATCAATTTCTTCAAAGGTTGCACCAATTTCATCACCAATTCTTCACTTGAAAAAAAATCCATTTTTAGGGGTCATCTTCCATGTGTTAAAAAAAATCTCCAGGGACTTTTTCTCCTGTGTATACTCATAAACACATTAGTTCCTCAACCTATTTGTCTTCAATACTCCAAAACCATTAGGAGGGCACTTGATGCACTTATAATCTCCCCCTTTTGGTGATTGATGACAAATTGGTTAGGCTTTCAATAGGAGTAAAAATAATTGAAGTGTAAGTACAGAGTTTGAAGAAATTGGTTACAAGATATTGAGGAACTCCCCCTGAAGATGTGCATATGAGGAATTTTCTTTGGATTGCAAATGCACATGGCAGGTTGAAATTGCAAAGATCTCCCCCTATATCTTGGAATCCAATAGTGCATGATCATAATATATTTGAAGAATATGAATGCATGATGAAAATTGTGTTGGAAATCGTTGCATGGAAAACAAAATTTTCTACGCACACGCAATGATCTATCCATGGAGATGCATAGCAACGAGGGGGAGATTGTGTCTACGTACCCTCATAGACCGTAAGCGGAAGCGTTTCTCAACGCGGTTGATGTAGTCGAACTTCTTTGCGCTTCAACCGATCAAGTACCAAACGCACGACACCTCCGCGTTCTGCACGCGTTCAGCTCGGCGACGTCCCTCGCCTTCTTGATCTAGCAAGACATCGAGGTATTACATGTGTTCCGTCAGCATGACTGTGTGGTGACAATGATGGTGAAGTGATCTTCACAGGGCTTCGCCTAAGCACTACGAAAATATGACCGGGGTGTAAACGATGGAGGGGGCGCCACACACGGCTAAACAATTGTCTGGTGTCTGCTAGGTGCCCCCCTCCTCATATATATAGGTGGGAGGGAGAGGGGAGAGGCCAAGGGGCACCCCAAGTAGGTCTGAATCCTACTTGGGCTCCTGCCCTTGGCCGCGCTCCCCCTGCCATGTTTGTCGGAGGGGGAAGGAAAGAGGGGGAGAGGGAAGGAAGTGGGAATCCTAAACCACACTTACCTTTCCCTTATCCCCTTTCCTTCACCTCCTTAGGCCGGCCCCTTGTGGCTGGTGTGTTTTCCCTCTTGGCCCATAAGGCCCATATATTTTGTCGGGGGTGTCCGGAACGCCTTCCGGTGACCCGATAAGTACCCGATACCCCCTGAAACACTTTCGGTGTCCAAATACTATCGTCCTATATATCAATATTTACCTCGCGACCATTTAGAGACTCCTCATCATGTCTGTGATCTCATCCGGGACTTGGAACAACATTCGGTCACCAAATCACATAACTCATATAACACTATATCGTCATCGAACGTTAAGTGTGCGGACGCTACGAGTTTGAGAACTATGTAGACATGACCGAGACACCTCTCTGGTCAATAACCAATAGCGGGACCTGGATGCCCATGTTTGCTCCTACATATTCTATGAAGGTCTTTATCGGTCGAACCGTTATGACAACATACGTAATTACCTTTGTCCATCGGTATGTTACTTGCCCGAGATTCGATCGTCGATATCTTCATACCTAGTTCAATCTCATTAATGGCAAGTCTCTTTACTCGTTCTGTAATTCCTCACCTCGTGACTAACTCCTTAGTCGTTTGCTTGCAAGCTTATGATGTGTATTACCGAGAGGGCCCAGAGATACCTCTCCGATACTCGGAGTGAGAAATCCTAATCTCGATCTATGCCAACTCAACAAACACCTTCGGAGATACATGTAGATCATCTTTATAATCGCCCAGTTATGTTCTGACGTTTGATAGCACACAAGGCATTCCTCCAATATCCGGGAGTTGCATGATGACCCACAAGTGTAGGGGATCTATCGTAGCCTTTTCCATAAGTAAGAGTGTCGAACCCAACAAGGAGCAGAAGGAAATGATAAGCGGTTTTCAACAAGGTATTCTTTGCAAGCACTGAAATTATTGGTAACAGATAGTTTTGTGATAAGGTAATTTTAACGGGTAACAAGTAAAAAAAGTAAATAAGGTGCAGCAATATGGCCCAATCCTTTTTGTAGCAAAGGACAAGCCTGGACAAACTCTTATATAAAGGAAAGCGCTCCCAAGGACACATGGGAATTATCATCAAACTAGTTTTCATCACGTTCATATGATTCGCGTTCGGTACTTTGATAATTTGATATGTGGGTGGACCGGTGCTTGGGTACTGTCCTTCCTTGGACAAGAATCCCACTTATGATTAACCCTTATTGCAAGCATCCACAACTACAACAGAAGAATTAAGGTAAACCTAACCATAGCATGAAACATATGGATCCAAATCAGCCCCTTACGAAGTAACATATAAACTAGGGTTTAAGCTTCTGTCACTCTAGCAACCCATCATCTACTTATTACTTCCCAATGCCTTCCTCTAGGCCCAAACAATGGTGAAGTGTCATGTAGTCGACGTTCACATGACACCACTAGAGGAAATACAACATACATCTCATCAAAATATCGAACGAATACCAAATTCACATGACTACTTATAGCAAGACTTCTCCCATGTCCCCAAGAACAAACGTAACTACTCACAAATCATATTCATGTTCATAATCAGAGGGGTATTAATATGCATAATGGATCTGAACATATGATCTTCCACCAAGTAAACCAACTAGCATCAACTACAAGGAGTAATCAACACTACTAGCAACCCATAGGTACCAATCTGAGGTTTGGATACAAAGATTGGATACAAGAGATGAACTAGGGTTTGAGAGGAGATGGTGCTAGTGAAGATTTTGATGGGGATTGACCCCCTCCCGATGAGAGGATCGTTGGTGATGACGATGGTGATGATTTCCCCCTCCCGGAGGGAAGTTTCCCCAGCAGAACAGCTCCACCGGAGCCCTAGATTGGTTCCGCCTCGTGGCGGCGGAGTTTCGTCCCGTAAGCTTGCCTATGATTTTTTCCTCGACGAAAGACTCCATATAGGCAAAGATGGACATCAGAGGGCCACCAGGGGGCCCACGAGGCAGGGGGCGCGCCCAGGGGGGTAAGGCGCGCCCCCAACCTCGTGGACAGTGGGTGGCCCCCTCTGGTACTTCTTTCGCCCAATTCTTTTTATATATTCTGAAAATAATTCCCGTGGAGTTTCAGGACTTTTGGAGATGTGCAGAATAGGTCTATAATATTTTCTCCTTTTCCAGCCCAGAATTCCAGCTGCCGGCATTCCCCCTCTTCATGTAAACCTTGTAAAATAAGAGAGAAAAGACATAAGTATTGTGACATAATGTGTAATAACAACCCGTAATGCAATAAATATTGATATAAAAGCATGATGCAAAATGGACGTATCAACTCCCCCAAGCTTAGACCTCGCTTGTCCTCAAGCGAAAGCCGAAATCAAAAAATATGTCCACATGTTTAGAGATAGAGGTGTCGATAAAATAAAATACGGACATGAGGGCATCATGATCATTCTTAGAACAACAACATATATATTGTTATATGATCTCTTATGCTAAAGTAACAATTCATTCACATACTCAAGTATGAATCAGAAACTTCATTGAAAACTAACAAACTATGATCTCAGTCATTGAAGCAATTGTAATTTATCATAACATAGGAAAGAGTAAATATAAGAGCTTCTCGGCAAGTCCACATACTCAACCAACATTTAGTCTTTCACAATTGCTAACACTCACGCGATATTTATGGTTATGAAGTTTTAATCGGACACAGAGAAAGATAGGGGCTTATAGTTTTTGCCTCCCAACTTTTTACCTCAAGGGTAATGTCAACAATAATAGTTCATGAAAACTCACATCCAATTAGCTATATATACCTGGATCTTTCCAACACATTGTGCTTGCCAAAGGATAAAGTGTAAAAAGGAAATGTGAAGATCACAGTGACTCTTTGCATGAAGTAATAGACAAGAATAAAAGATAGGCCCATCGCAGAGGGAAGCAGAGGTTGTCATGTGCTTTTATGGTTGGATGCACAAAATCTTAATGCGAAAGAACGTCACTTTATATTGCCACTTGTGATATGGACCTTTATTATGCAGTCCGTCGCTTTTATTTCTTCCACATCACAAGATCGTATAAAGCTTATTTTCTCCACACTAATAAATCATACATATTTAGAGAGAAATTTTTATTGCTTGCAACGATGACAACTTACTTGAAGGATCTTACTCAATCCATAGGTATATATAGTGGACTCTCATGGCAAAACTAGGTTTAAGGATATTTGGAAGCACAAGTAGTATCTCTACTTGGTGCAAAGAATTTGGCTAGCATGAGAGGGAAAGGCAAGCTCAACATGCTGGATGATCCATAACAATAAAATTTATCTCAGATGCAAGAAAACATAACCCATTACGTTGTCTTCCTTGTCCAACATCAACTCTTTAGCATGTCATATTTTAATGAGTGCTAACAATCATAAAAGATGTCCAAGATAGTATATTTATATGTGAAAACCTCTTTCTTTATTACTTCCTATTAATTGCAACGATGACCCAAACTATGTTTGTCAACTCTCAACAACTTTTATTCATCATACTCTTTATATGTGAAGTCACTCCATAAGATCCATGTGATCTCTTTATTTCTTTTTGTTTCTTCTCTTTTATTTTATTCCCTCAAGATCATAGCAAGATAATCAAGCCCTTGACTCAACACTAATCTTTATTATATATAGTTCACAGACTCGATTACATAGAAGGATCATAAAGCAAAACTCACAACTATATCATACTAAAACTTTATTCTACTAGATCAAGATATTACCAAAAGGATCGAACTAAGAAAAACGGTAAAGATAAAAGTGATGGTGATACGAAGCAATATTATCAGACAAGAGATCCTTAACAATAGCAATATTAGGTTCTACTTTAACTTGCTCAGGAGGTGTATATGTTTTAATATTGCTTTTACAAACCACCGTTGAAGCTTTAGCATGATCCTTTATCCTAACAGGGAAAGGTGGTTTCTCAACATAAGAAGTAGGAACAATAGGATCATTATAAGTGACAGTCTTTTCTTCAACTTTAATAGGTGCAACTACTTTTACTTCTATGGGACGATGATATTTAAACCACTTCTCCTTAGGGAGATCAACATAAGTAGCAAAAGATTCACAGAAAGAAGCCACTATCTCAGAATCAAGTCCATATTTAGCGCTAAACTTACGGAAAATATCGGTATCCATAAAATATTTAACACAATCAAACTTAGGTGTCATACCTGACTCTTTACCATTATCGAGGTCCCAATCTTCAGAGTTGCGTTTAATTAACAACATCTCCGGATACACCTGCAAGCTTAAATAATCCACAAACTTCATCCACATATATTAGATGTTCATCAGGATGTTTTGTTCCATCTCCTAAAAAAGGATTAGCTAGCAGTTTTTCTATTATACCCGAAGGAACTTCATAAGGAATTTCATTTTCAATAGGTTCAGTAGGTTGAGGAGCAACTCTTTGCTCTACTGGTCGGGGTGAAGATACCCGGAACAAGCCCCTCAGAGGATTACTTTCCATAGTAACAAGTGACAGTAAATTTCAGCACACTATATAAATTTTTCCTTACCAAATTCCACCTACCAAAGGCGCTTCACTCCCCGGCAACGGCGCCAGAAAAGAGTGTTGATGACCCACAAGTATAGGGGATCTATCATTGTCCTTTCGATAAGTAAGAGTGTCGAACCCAATGAGGAGCAGAAGGAAATGATAAACGGTTTTCAGCAAGGTATTCTCTGCAAGTACTGAAATAAGTGGTAACAGATAGTTTTGTGATGAGATAATTTGTAACGAGCAACAAGTAACAAAAGTAAATAAAGTGCAGCAAGGTGGCCCAATCCTTTTTGTAGCAAAGGACAAGCCTGGACAAACTCTTATATAAGGAAAAGCGCTCCTGAGGACACATGGGAATATCGTCAAGCTAGTTTTCATCACGTTCATATGATTCGCGTTTGGTACTTTGATAATTTGACATGTGGGTGGACCGGTGCTTGGGTGCTGTTCTTACTTGAACAAGCATCCCACTTATGATTAACCTCTATTGCAAGCATCCGCAACTACAACAAAAGTATTAAGGTAAACCTAACCATAGCATGAAACATATGAATCCAAATCAGCCCCTTACGAAGCAACGCATAAACTAGGGTTTAAGCTTCTGTCACTCTAGCAACCCATCATCTACTTATTACTTCCGAATGCCTTCCTCTAGGCCCAAATAATGGCGAAGTGTTATGTAGTCGACGTTCACATAACACCACTAGAGGCTAGACAACATACGTCTTATCAAAATATCGAACGAATACCAAATTCACATGACTACTAATAGCAAGACTTCTCCCTTGTCCTCAGGAACAAATGTAACTACTCACAAAGCATAAACATGTTCATAATCAGAGGGGTATTAATATGCATATAGGATCTGAACATATGATCTTCCACCAATTAAACCAACTAGCATCAACTACAAGGAGTAATTAACACTACTAGCAACCCACTAGCACCCACTACAAAAAAATACACTTCTGTGATGATACGTGTTTGTCATAGTAGGTCGCTTTTTTTGTCATGCATGTACATCCATGAAAAATTTATGACAGAACCAAGGTAGTCATACCTGTGCTGTCGTAGAAGTGTTCCATGACCTTACCAAAATTATCATCACGGAAGTGTCCACTTCCATGACGATAAATCGCGCGTCACAGAAGTGCTTTCGTCAAGGGTGACCGACACGTGGCATCCACCGTAACGGAACGCCGTTAAGCTATCGGGTCGGGTTTTGGATCCGATAACCCGTTAATAGCCCCGACCAATGGGAAATTTCCACGTGTAAAATTCTTATTGGCCGGACGAAACACGTGTCAGTTTGTTAGTTGGTCAGATAGGCGCCTATGCTACGTCGACACGTGGCACGGCCCAACAGAGGCCCATTCCTATGAAAAGGCCGACCCATTTGACTTGGTCAAAAGCTGGCGGGCCGGCCCATGGAAAGCCTGTTAACGGCCTGTTTGCATATAGCCCATTTACAGCCCGCTAACCCAAGGCCCGTTACGCCCTATCCGAATTAGGCCCAGTAGCGTCATCTGGGCCATCCAATATGATTCCAGCCCGTTTTCACTTCTGGCCCATGTATGGCCCATGACGTCTTTCGGCCCATATGAGGCCCTATGTAACTCTTGGCCTATTAATGGGCCGTGGTGAAACTGGCCCGTAATGAATAGTGTATCACTTTACACCCATTAACGACCCGTGGTGAAACTGGCGTGTAATGAACAGTGTATCACTTTATACCCATTAATGGCCCGTTATTCCGTTGGGCCGTTTCCAGCCCATGTTATCTTTCGGCCTGCTCAGAGCCCATTTATTCTTGGGCTCATTTCCAGCATTCATTTACTTACGGCCCGTTACTGTCATTTTTTGCTTGTGGGCCAAATTCAACCCATGGTTATAGTCGGCCCGTTTGTGGTCCGTTAATACGTTGGGCTGTTTTCATAGCGTCATCAAATACGGTCTATTAACGATGGCCCGTTACGGTCGGCCCATGAACGGACGATTCCAACTCTAGACCGTTTACGGCCATAATGCGGCCTGTTATTGGCCCATGTTTGGCCAATCGATCATACCCCCCGTATAAGGCCCATTGATGATATGGCCCGTAGAAGGCCCATTGTTTCTACGGCCCGTAGAAGGCCTACTGTTTCTACGGCCCGTAAAAGGCCCACTATTTCTACGGCCCGTAGGAGGCCCAGTGTCACTACAGTAAATATTAGCCCATGGTTATTGTGGCCTAGTTTTAAAAAATAGGTTATTGCAGCCACTAGTTAACCGCGGAAAAAGAACTGCAATGACTACAAGCAAAAAAATAAACAAGATAACAAGGAAATAAATAAGCAAGCAACTAACGCTAGGCTATCACGGCTATTACACATATTACATCCACTGGGCATCAAAGTTCGCCACCAGTGCAAATATAGGGAACAAAGCAGCATATCATATACACTGGCCGTCAAAATTGGCCACCAGTGCAAATAAAGGCGGCAGCAAAACAAGAGCATAACTGAAACAACTTCAGAAGAGCTCAAGAAACGTTATCCTGGGTATCCACCATGCTGGCAATAAGCTTAGCAAGCTGATTAGCTTTGTCTTGTTTGGCGCTAAAATCCTCCAACGCTTGCTGTTGCACCAGAAAGTATGCATCTGAATGCTCCAGGGACTTCCACAGTCCTTCTGCTTCTTGTCACAGTACAGCTGATCGATGTCTTTCAGCTTGTAGTTGAGACTCAACAAACCGAACTGATTCAGATAGTGAGTTTGAATAGCTTGTGCAAGCGGTAGTGGCCAGTAACTCCAACACTAAACCAAGACAGGATGTGTCACTATCCTGAACCTTATCTGCATTACTTCCTTACCGTTGCTTAATAAGGCACTCTTCCCCAATATTCTGTCAGCATTCTAAAAGAAGAAACAAGCAGACACATAACAAGTTTAGCATGTACTAGTATATGAAACTCATTTCGGTGAACCAGTTCATTAGTAAGGTGGACAGGATTAAACTACCAAGTCTTCTATTGCCAAGTACTAGTATATAATAAAAGCATCAAACAAACATATATCTATGTCCTATGGTAGCAATGGAATCTTAAATTAGAACAGTGGTTCTTCAGGTTTAGGCACTTGTTCTACATGAACAGAGTACAGTAAGACGCAAGAATATAATACTTAAAAATAGAAAATGAGCTCATAGACCTTACCACATTCTTGGTTCGGGACCAGTACAGAACAAGGCGTTCCCAGTCATCGTCCAGTAAATGTGTCTCAGGAGAACGTAAGGGAATTTGATGAGTTTCTTTGCCGGTGAAGTACGTTTTTTTCAGGTAATTCTGATACTGCCACCAAGCATTCTTGAAGATAGCAGAGGTATTAGCATAGGTTACCTCATCTTGAGTTTCCAAACCGGTCCTTCTCTATAGAGAAAAATGGGAAAATTTGATGTATTATAACCATCATGGAGGTAGGATGTATGGGACAAAGCAAAGTAATTGCCATGAATAACATTACTTACACATAACTCCTGGACAAACACATGCAACTGGCATTTTCCTTCATCTTCAGTATAATATTTCCAAGATGGGAAGATACGCACATACGATTTAACAACATCAAATGCGATAGATGCTAAACTATGACTAGCTGGTTGTGCTTCCTCCACAGGAATAGGCGTACTAACTGGTGGAGTTGGGGTTCGCCGTGATAGTACTGGCCCTTTGGGCACCGGAGCTGCCTTACTAACTGCTCTTGTTTGGGAGCTCTGTGGTGGAGATGGTGCTGTGTCAACAGGAACTGGGTTACTATCGGCTGGGGTTAGATTGGGTGAAGCCGGTTCTCTGTCCATCATAGTAGGGGTACAATCTGCGAGAGTTTGGGTTATGTGTGGTAGGGTTGGTTCTTGTGCATGTACAACCGGGGTGCTATCTCCACCAAGAGGTAGCACTGTTTTATTTGAAGACCGTGTTTTTAGTCCGCTAGATACTGGCATCACCCGCTCCAATTCAAATGGCTGATAAACAGGAAACATAGTTGAATGTACAGACATTGTATGAGAGACAGATGCAATAGATAGTGTGGAAAAAAGAGGGCATGAAATAGTTGACATGTATATTGTTTAACTAAAATGGATAACATGACATAATTTCACATATATGATGTCTATCTAAACTGGATAGCATAACATAACATAATTCAAAGATATGATGAATAACTAAACAGGATCGCCTGACATAATTCACCTACATGTTATCCAAGTAATCAGGATCACATCATTTAATTCACATATATGATTTATATGCTAAACAGAGGGCATTCGATATGATGTCTGAACTAAGAACATGGTTTTGAATATTGTGTATATGATGTCTAAACTATGCAATGCAAGACACCATATGCATGATGTGAGCAGTATAACCGTGCCAAGTTAGAGCATACACCTCAGTGGGGGAATAGGACTGGTCATCTATCTCCGAATCCATCTCTGAGGAGCTATCGGGACCCAACAAGAGATCTGCTTCGACAGGTAGCACTGTCTGCTCTGAAGGCCTTGTTTTCACTCTAGATTTTCCATCTCCCACCCAAATGATTGATTCACAGGAAGAGTAGTTTAATGTACAAACATTGTCGACAAATGGAAATGTAATGAAGAAAAGGATGGGCAAGATATCATTCAAATATATGATGCCTGGTTAAACAGGATGGCATTGCACATTTCACATATATTATGGCTGGCTAAAAGACATGAGACTGCATAATTCCCATATATGATATAGAAACTAAACAGGTGGCATTATAGAACATGTCTAAACTAAGCAGATGACATATATGATGTCAAAAGTAGGCACTGCAAGGCAACATGTGCATGATATGACTAACATCATCATGCCAAGGTAGAGCAAACACCTTGGGGGGTAAATAGGAGTGGTCAGCGGCGTCCGAATCCGCCTCAGAACAGATATCTTCCTATGGATTACAATCTAGAGAGGGGTGGGGAGGGTTTGCCATTGAACCCACCATGGAGCGATGTCTGCATGACATTGTATTGCCGCGCAAAACTCTTCTCCTTTTCTCTACATGTTCAGCATGACTGTGTACAATATCTGACATGCATACAAAAAAATATGGTGAGATTATGTAAGGAGAGCATGCAGAAATTTAGAGTGATGGTAACAACCAGTGGATCGATGTTTTTCCGTTGAACCAAAATAGCCCTAATGGATCGACGTGAATGTATAGTAATAAGTGATGCAACAAGTGTACAACCTCTTTGCCGTAGCCGTGTCGACCTCAGCATCATTGGGTTGGTCGCTGAAGCAGTTGAGGCAGAGGTGGCTGTCGGAGGTGTGGAGGAAGATCTGAGGAATCTGTAGACGGTGTCCAGGGCACTGCTCTGTTGTGATGGATCGTTCTATCGTTGGAGCAGCTCCGGTGAGCCGTAAGACGTCAAGGCTGAAGCAGCACAAGACAGACATCGTCAATCTCAAGTGGGATTCTAATAACATTTCCAATAGATGATGTAAAATTAACATCACCAAAAACCACCTGACTAGAATAGATGAGGTAAAAACTGTTGACTCTGAACTGAACTATCGAAACTGAAATTTATTGTGGAATTTGAATGCTACTGTCGAAACTGAACGCAATGGTAGCAGAGAGGCACTTGACATGTAGTTTAGGGAGGGCCTGCAGTTCATCTTCAACCTGCACCCCCCTGAGCCGCCAGCCACCACCGGCTGAACCGCCGGCCCCAGCGCCGCCTCGCCGCCCCGAAACAACTCGCACCGCCGCCTCGGCCAGCCCTCTAGGCCCCCCGCCCCCATCCTGAACCCTAAGATAGATAGTGGGGTACCTCTATGGCGAGCCCCCGTCCCCGCTGCGGGTGGTTCTTCCTTAACTCCAGCGAGCCCCCCCAACCCCTGAAAATCGACTGACCCAAAAGTCGATTCAGTCGACTGAAGTGTGGCTTAATCGGAGCAGAGCAGCAGCACGAGCGAGGGGGTGAGCAGCAGCAGCAGCTGGGCGAGCGAGCGATCGAGTGAGAGCCGGAGCAGTAGCAGCAGATCCGGCTGGTATGGACGCTGCCGCCGAAGGGGCCTTGCACTAGGGGAGAGCCGCCGTGGAGATGTCGCCCGCGGCGCCGACTTCAAGGTAGCCGCTCCATGGGGGTGCGGGATGGAGCACCGTCGGTGCCGGGAGGTCGAGTTAAGGAGAAGGTGCGATGCGATGAGTGTACAACCTCTTTGGTGGCGCCGAGTAGGCCTCGGCTTCGTCCGAGGAGTCGGTGAGGATGCTGCGGTTCCGGTGGAGCAGGTTAAGGCGGCGTTGTGGGGATGGAGCAGCCGCGATAGACGAGGAGATTGTTGGAGCAGCTCCTTGGAGGTGGAGGACAGGGCGGCTGAACCGGTGGGACGGCGAGATGGACGACGGATCCTCATCCGGGGAGGTGGACGAGGGACGTCGAGCTGTTGTGGTGGACGACATCATCAGGGAAGAGGCTCCGGCTGGGCAGCGGTGACGTGGCGGATGGAGGAGGGTGGGGTTTCGCGGCTGGAGCGGAGAGGTTATGGCGGCCTGGGATTTCGAATGGCGAAAAGGGGGTGAAGCATGACTTAGGAACGTGCTTGTCCAAAATGTATGGTGTGTTACAAAAGTACCCCCCACCGATTTGAACTAGTGGCGCTTTCGGCTCAGGGTTAGAAGGGGGATTTCGCGTGTCGGGATTTTGCAGCTGGAGGGAGTTTTCGCGCGCGTTGTAATTTCGGGATAGCAAGGCACATGTTGTGAAGGCGCCAGTTTTGGGAGCACGATATCTGAATTTTCGGGATATAACAAGACGCGGGTTGAATTTCAGGGACAAGCCTAACGTGTCGTAATATTGTACTTGTACGTACCAAATCAATTCGCACTTCCCTCAACCAAAAAGAAAACGAAAAAAATAAAACTATTCACACCACACAAAGAGAGAGTCTTGCCCCATTTTACTATACAATGCTATTCAAAGCTACTCCCTCCTTCCATCTATATAGGGCCTAATGCGTTTTTCGATGCTAACTTTGACCAAATATTAGAGCAATGATATATGACATGCAACTTACACAAAGCACACCGTTAAATTCGTCTGTGAAAGGTTCTTTCAATGATATAATTTTCACATTGTGCATGTCATGTACTATTAATCTTGTCAATAGTCAAAGGCAATCTTAAAAATCTCATTACACCCTATGTAGATGGAAGGAGGGAGTATGAATCCATGTTATGTCCGATTAAATTTTTTCGCTTGCTGTATAATGCATGTAACCTACTCATACCAACATTTTAGTGCATTCCAAATGTCTATACCACCGCTGCAATTCGAACTAAATTTGAATTCGTTTCTCTATTTCAATAAGAATCTACAATCATGATTGTTGCCAACTTCAACCATCAAAGTTTCCTTGCTATCTGCCAGATATAAATCAGACAGCCTATAATGCAGGATGGCAGACACACCATCATCAACAACTCTGTTTTTTTATAAGAGTAGAGATAAAATATATTAAATGTAGTATACCATGTTCATAACCACACCATGTTTATCACCGTTATATATATTCACACATCCGTCGGTTTTAAACACTATGATAAATTCTTCAAATATCCGAATTCGCTTTTTATAATGAAGTATATATGATCTCTATTCGTCTTTTACACCCACACAACCCTCTTATCTTTGTAGCTAGCGCTAACTTTCTCTTGTGCATGCACACGTCCGCATCCCTCTCACCCTCCCTCAGCATTCTCTAGCTCCATCGCGCAAATTCGTGTTTTCACTTTAGGTCGTTCACCCACGGTGTGTGTAGGCCCGCAGCTCCTTCTTTACGGCACACATCGATTGATATGCCTCTCTAGCCAGGTGTGCCTAGCACAAACACAAGCTTCCCCTCTTCTCTTGTCACCGTCCATGCCTCACTCCCACCACTCTTTTCATCATTCTCGTACTCGCACACTCCTCCCCCTCGATATAGTATGCCTCTCGTACCACCTCCTACATGCATCCCTCTCTCTCTATCCTTCTCCTCGTGCCTCATTTGCTTCTAACACATACATGCATGTATACCGATCGATCTCCCAACATATACCTAGATCGACTTTAACTACCCCCCATCGATCGACGTACCTCACAAGTTATGTCTCTCCTTTCTCTTACAAAGGGCGATTGATCTTCCTATGTAGTTATGTCTGCTTACCACAGCCACATCGTCCCCCTCATCATTCGTGCATGCCTCCTGACCCGTCTCTCACACGCACGTGCACAGACAACAAGCAACCATCTCCTCTCTTATTCATATTGCGGGTGTGCCCTCCGTTTGTCTAGCAAGCCTATCCCACCATTTGTTAGAAGCAACTCCACTACCACCCCCTCCAACACTCCAGCTCTGTCTCTCTCCCAACCTTATTCATCTCCTGCACATATGCATGGATGCCGATCGATCTCCCTTAATACATGAGGCAGACCGATCTCCTTAATACATGAGGTAGGCCTCTCTCCTCCTCCACACATATACCAGCCATTGTACCTCTATAGTTAATTGGGCCTCCCTCTTCCCCCACCACACACCGATAGTCGAGCGCTGCAGGTAGGTATCCATGCCACAAAGACAAACTGCACATGTCCCATCTCACATTCCAGTAGGCCAGCCACTCTATATCTTTGATGTGGGCACACACAAATTCAATGGCACTCTTTATCGATCGCGCGCGCGCACACAGACACACACACACATCATCCCTCTCTTCGATACTATAGACACCTCAAGCCGATGATACCTCCACTCTCTTCTCGTGGATCGCCCCCTCTATATATATGTTATATCCAGGACTCTATTTCACACACATTGCATATGTTAAATTTTTTGATTGACCCCCCCAAAAAAAACTCTCAAGAACCCACACACTATATCTCTCTACGTGTGTATCTCTCTCACACAACCCCACGTAGGTGGTGTATGTATACAAGAAGAGAATAGGTGCACCGTGCACGTACTCATGCTTCGTGCCCAGCCACACCCGTGCGGGTACACGGTGGAGCTCATTTCTTTACGAAATGGCAGCCCACGTGCTAATTTGAACGCCTGTAGCGGTTGTTTACCTAGGGAGGTCATGTACCACGCGTGCACGAAACAAAGTTCGACTTGACGCATTGCCGCGTTATTTTTAAATAAAGTTATAGCGCTCAATGGCACGTACACAGAATATAAAACGATTTTTATGGAGGAAAAGGTAGTCCGCTCTTCAGAGTATCTCACACAAGGCTCCGGTGGCCTCTCTCTCTCTCTCTCACTGTTGGTCACTGATCCGGACGCATCCCGTCCGCCGGGGGAAAGGGAGTGCGGTGGCCTCTCTCTCTCACCGTTGGCCACTGATCCGGCCGCATCCCGTCCGTCGGGGGAAAGGGAGTGCGGTGGCCTCTCTCTCTCTCACCCTTGGTCACTGATTCGGCCGCATCCCGTCCGCCGGGGGAAAGGAAGGAAGTGCATCATTTCTCCGTTCGACGACGCCGAGGCAGCACATCCCGATCTGCAATACACACCGTTCTCTCTAACCAAGCTCTGGCGTGGCAGGGCCTACGCCACCTGCTCGCAGATTCCACCCGCCGCCGCTCACCTAGTTACATCCCGACGACCTCCAGGTATCCCCTCCGGCCTTGCTCCACTGCCTGTTTTCCCACGTCGCTGCATGTGGATCTTCCATAATTCTTTGCCCAAAACGTAGCTCATCCGGCGTACTTTCCATATTGCATTCTCGTCCTCACACCGTTTTAGACAAACACAACCGTGTTGTTATCTTCCCTTAGGACAAGGAATATGCTTCTTTTTTGTCGTCGCATGTGTCATCAATTGTTATTGGCCAGTAATTGTTTCCTTTCTACCTCTTTTTTGCAAATAGGGCTATCCATTTCACCTTGTTGCTATTGCGACCTTTTGGTGAACTGCACAAATCACTTTTTTCTTAAGAGTGTTTTGTGCAGTTATACTAAAATGTCACACGGGCAACGTCTCTACATTTCAGTGCGACTGCACAAAGGGAGATTGGTTTTGCTCTATCCTCCTCATCCAACTCTGAGCCTAATCTTCTCCAACTAGTTAGTCTTAAGAGAGACCGCAAAGGTGACCGGCTTCTATTTGTGTGTTTATTGTTTCATCAGCAGTCCTCTATTATCGTAATCACACTTGATATCTTTGGAATAGGGACGCTCAGCTCTATTTTAGTGGAACTGCACAAAATGATCGGAATGTTGCATGCTCCAGACAGCTACTTTTTTCCCAACATGCCTTGTTGATTTAGACAGAGCTGGGGGGACGTTGCTGCCAATGAAAGCATGGATCAATTTTAATTTAACACCTTCTCACAACTTTGTCTTCAGTTGTGATGTAATTATTAGCTCTGATCTGCTAATAATTAACATGCATTAGCAAGGAAGTTGTTTTTTATTGTTTCCAAAAGAGCATCGTTGGCAAGACACGCGAAACAAAAGTTGAAAGCTCACATCATTGTACAATTTCATGTTGCTGGAAAATTATTTGTATAGTACGTCAATTATGTAAATAAATGATGGAAGCTTGATAGCATTACCAGAAGCCTCTTCATCATCCGGGTCCATGTGCCATGCACGAAATTATACTCCTTCGTTCCTGAATATTTGTCTTTTTACAAATTTCAAACGGGCATATTTTATAGTGTAGATTCACTCATTTTGCTTCGTATGTGTACTCCCTCCGTTCCTAAATATTCTATTCGTCTTAACAGAGATTTCAACATATTTTAGAAAGACAAATACTCCGGAGTATATTTAAGAACTGAGGGGGTAGTGCACAACCGCATGGGAGACTCAGCCCGGTCGTTGCGCCGCATTAATAGTGAGTAATGAGCAGTCAAATCATAAGCCCCACCTTTCCCACTGTAAGTTGCTCTGAAGAAGCAACCATCAATATGCTCTTCTTTGAATCCGCTCATACTACTCCATCCGTCACCGTTTATACATCGCGCTTCAGAAAAAAGAAAAAAAATCTATGGGACCAAGGCGACTAGCGATCGGCCTGAAAAATAGCATTGGTAGTTATAGCACGGCGTCTATTACTAGAGGGAATAATGCGTACACACATGCATGCAGTGCTTCCACCCTGGGTACACACATGCATGCACTCCGTAGTAGTACAGTACATGGAGAGAAAATTGTGGACTTGATTACGGTTACCACGCCCTAATTAATTGAGCATTAAACCAAACGCGTCTAAAGTCTCTCTGGTGGTGGAAATGCATTGAGAGGAATGCATCATAATGAAGCGCGCCCTGTAAACTATGACGGAGGGTGGAGTAGTATGAAGGTGCAAAACCAAGTACACGTACTAGTACTGCGCTTGGCTCTTCGCCCCTTCGTGAAGTCGAACAATGATGGTACTCCGCATGTTGGGTACTACAGTGTATGCCTCTGACAATCTGACACCGAATGGACTGATGCATGTACACCGAGGGTAGGTTGCATTAGTCAAAAGGCGTAAGTGAGCTTCACCTTGTCCTGCAAGCTTCTCCTCGTTCTGCGAGTTGACGGGACACACCAAAAAGTAGTGCTAGTCCATACTCCCTCCTTTCCGGTTAATATGGCTTAATCTTTTTTGCGGGTAAATGAGAGAGCTTTATTCATATATAAGCATTCTTAGGACGATCAGCCAAGACACTGGTCACTAAGAAGCCAAAAAAAGAAGTAGGAAGCGAGGTGTTTCATCAAGCCAGCTCTCGGCCACATTCAAAGTGCAGCAAGCACGGTTCGCACGAAGATGCGCCGCAAGGTTTGCTGACCTGTTTACATGCTGAATAACAAAAAAAGAGGAAATATTACGGAGTGCTACTATTTGTAACAGGATATGAGCCAGAATTAAGCGAGAATTGTGGCGAGTGTTCCATGCAATCAACTTCCATTATCACATGCGAGAACCCTCGAAGAGAACCAAATGTGTTGAAGATTGCTTTATCACATTTTAAAATTATAATAAGAGTGCAGACGCTCCTCCATTCGATTCCTAGTAATATAGTGTAGTATGCTTCTGGCAATTTGACACCGAATTAACTGTTGCACGTCCACCGCCTGAGCGAGGGAGAGCTTGCATTAGTCAAAAGTTTCTCCTTGTCATGCGAGCCACCGCGCGCAAGCTTCTCCCGTTCTACAACCTTCTCCTCGTTCGGCAAGTTGACGGGACACAGCAAAGTAATGCTAGTCCATGCTGCCTCCTCTCCGGTTAACATGGCTTAATTTCAAACGAGATAAATACACTGTCTGTCACTGTATATTTGTAAAAATACGGTCAGTGGACTTCATAATACGCTCATTGTGCTCAATATATATATTTTCCGGTGTTCATACGGTCACTAGCTAACCCTGACTGAGTATGTGTGTGCATGCACGTGTAGGTTGAGCACTTGAGCGTCACCGTGTGTGTTCCGTCGTGTGCTCGGACATGCATGCATTAGGGCATCGCGCGCGTTTTTGCATCCATGTGTACGTGTGACTATTGCATACACGTAGGGGGAGTACGTGTAGGGGCCACTAAGGAGCAGTCAAATCACACAGTAAGTTAGTCGGAAGAAGCAACCATCATTTCACTCTTGAATGACACGTACACAATATAAAATGGTTGATATGGAGAGAAAAAGAAAACCACTATACTCCCTCCTTTCCGGTTTATAAGGCTCAATTCAAAATTCTCACCAACCAAGGTAGATGGTGAGTGGTGCAATACTTTTTGTAGTTTGCAAAAGCACCTAATTAATGCTCTTGTTTTCCTCAAAAAAGTATGTTTACCAATGCATTAATTGCAATGCATGCATGCATAAATTACATGCATTGGTCATTTTTCTCTTAGTACTTGCATGCAATGATTTAATGCACCTTGGAATCTGAACATGTGATGGAAAACAACCAAATTGAGCCTTATGAAATGGAAAAACTAAAATTTTGAGATAAGCCCTATAAACCGGAAAGAAGGGAGTATATACACTAGCAGGGTGCGTGTGAGAGACGGGTCAGGAGGTGAATGACACGTGGCCCCAGGGGGTGGCTGGCCCACCTATCATACAGCCAAAGGCAGGTGCAGTAGAGGGCCGATGAGTAGTATGAAATCCTACGCACCTACACACGCTAACCAAGGGCTGAGTGATCACTCAAATCGCAAGATCAGTTGACTAGAAGCTACGCTAGACCCATGGAGGCGATGAGCGCGAGCATCAGCCGGCTGTGCCAGATGGTCCACGACGCCGGCCTACGGCCCGGCAGGTAGTATTGCTTGAGGTCGCCAGGGCGAGGGGCCGCTTGGATGACAACTTCGCATCCTTGTTCGACGAGGTCCTCGACGGTTTCCTCGACAAGTTCACTATCGTCAAGAAGCTTGCGGACGACTTTGACGTAAGCCTCCAGCCGACGCGCCCAGGCTCTGCGATGCCCGCCACCCTCAACAGCCACTATGGTAACAACCTCTTCGACGCACTGGTGGCCCTGCGACTGCCCGCCGTCGCGCCGGAGAATGTCCACCTCGAGGCCGTGCTCGCCGCGCAGCGCCTGGCGCAGCAAGACACCATCGACATAATCACCCACGTCTACGCGCAAATCGTCCACAAGGACTAGTACATGCAAGAGGAGGACGATAGGACGCTGGCCTTCTTGGAGTGCAGGGCAACCTTGGACGACACTGTTCAGAAGCACGTTGAGCTCGCCGCCAACGCCGCTGCTCCTCACACATCGGTTGGTGACTCGGCGCACTAGGGCGTGAGGATGTCGTTGAACGTTGATGGATCCGTATGTATTTTTATCCTTCCGTCAAATCCATGTAGTCGTATATGATACTACAATAATTATCTTACCTTTCGCATCAACTTCATAATTTTCGTACGTACTCCATGCATGAACGGTGCCAGAAGCAAACTTCTCATTACTCTAGGCAAAATCGTTATTTTCTATCTATCGGTCGCGCCATGGAGCAGAACCAAAATTTACAAGTTACGAGTTCAAAAGGAAAAACCTGCCGTGTTCGTGTCGCACCCCCACACGGTTGGTCCGGCACGCCGCTCAAGCAGGAATGCGTGCGGTGTTGCATTTTCACTTACAAGTGGGACTGCAGTTGAGCAAACCAACTATCGGCAAACCCCCACCCCGCCCACCGCGCGATGGCTGGGAAAAGAGGACAGGAGGGAGAAGAGATGGCTGTAGCACGGACTCCAAGAAAAATGGTGTCGGATGGGACTCGTGTGGGTGGCGTGTGCCATATTGCTAGACGTGAATGCTAGTTATGGCCCATGCCACCCCACTATATCGAGCCTATATCGAGGTACGTAGAACAAATTTCCTGCAGTCCGTGCTCAGCCCTCCTCTATCTCTCTTCTCAGCCAGCCAGCGGACGCCCGGAGCCCATCGTCTGTTTGCTCACATGTGGCCCACATGTCAGTGAAAACGCAAGAGGACCCACTGAACCTGCACATCTTTCACCTCGACGTGCTGGTGATGAAAAACAAATCCAATAAAGATCTTCGGTGGCTGCTTTTGGAGTTACTCAAGAGTAGTAAGATTCTATTTACAGTTTAACCCAAGATGCACATCTCGTGGCTTCAACTACCACTCTATTTTCTTTCATGACACGACCTGGATGCTGGATGTCCCACGTGTCGGCAAAAGGAGGAAGAACCCGACCAAATCTTCGGTTCTGCTCTTGGATTAGACTACTTGTGCTAACTTAAAATTTTTATTGTGTACTCCCTCCGTTCCAAAATACTTGACTTCCATTTGTCCAAAAATGGATGTACCTATATACTAAGACATGTCTAGATACACATATATTTTGACAAATAGAAGGCATGTAGTATTGTGCAACGGAGGGAGTAGAATGGATGCAAGTTTTTGTATTGGGAAGAAGAGTACATCCATATATTGATAGAGCGCAATTTAGTAGATGTTCTATCACTTTTAGCTAGTATAGAATAGAGGCTAGACATGAGACTAGATGCGAGGAAGCAACGTCTACTTCTTTACACTCGAAGAAGAAAGAAGCACGCAAGATCGAGCCTCCGCAGATCAACAATGAATGCATCGAGAAGGCACTAATCCAACTTACTATAGGAGTAGTCAAAATTATCGTTGGAGTTCGTGCAAAATGGAGGTCCATTTGGGGTCGTGCGTTGGAGTTAGCCTTACAAGTGGGACCGCAGTTAAGGAAACCGACTATCGGCAAACCCCCACCTCGCCCGCCGCGCGATGGCTGAAGTTAGAGAAACGACGAGGTTGAAGAGATTGCTCTCGCACGGACTCCAAGAAATAATATGGTGTCAGATGGATGTCGTGGTGGTGGCGTGTGCCGTACTCCTGGACGTGAATGCTTGTTCTGGCCCATGCCACCCTACTACTCCTACTACTTACTCCTACTATATACTATACTAGTAGTATATCGAGGATTCGAGGTGCTGGTTACGTACAACGAACACATTAACATATGGCTACAGTAAAAACACCTGCCCGACGCGCGAAGCATGTGAAGCTAGTACAAATAGTGTGCTACTATTGTTGATTGGCCTCATCCGATAACCTGTTACAATGCACGTACAATTATGTATTCGGAAAATATTTTTTTGCCTCGTCGCACCACTCACTCAGAGAAGCGACTCGAAAGCCATTCATAAATTTAGTAAGTTTATCACAGGCATATCATTTTATTACATAGTACAACAGGTCATCGACCCACATCGACAACGAGGATACATTATAAATACTATTCACCACACAAAAAATAACAAGCCATGAAATGAACTTCAACTCAACCATTCCGTGGCGTTGGAAACACTTGCTTTGAACCACAAGTGATTCTTTGGGACGGGCCATCCGTTGTCGATTTGGAGACCAACGCAAGACTAATCATCCAGGCTGAAGCGGCCTACTATATCAGTACCAGGGTAGGGAACCACCCAAATGTCCGAGGTATAGACATAGTTGCTTCTCATAAATGTGTCAACAGCAGTTGGATCGCCTTTCACCATCATCAGATAGTTTTGTCCAAGGAAGAGCGAGTTTTCTCCAAGACTATCAATTCTGTGCCAGGGAGGAGTTGGTGCTAGCACCCTAGTATCCATCCCGAATACCATGAAACGGGTGTTGGAATAGGTCCGGAGAGTGGGACCATGGGAGACTACACCTGCTTCCTTAGCAGTAACATCATCAGTGGGCTGTATACACACAAGAAGAGGTGATCCATCGGAATTAGTTGCCAGGCGCCACAGAGTATATCGGCGCTGCTCGTCCTCATGCTCGTGATCATCACCATCGTCATCTCCCCCTTGGTTATAAAAATCTTCAAGTATAGGTGGTGGGATGTTCACAGGACCTTGGAAACACAAGAAGAAGGTTAATTAGTAAAGGGAAACTTGCTAACCCACATGCATGTGGATGAAACAATTATAATTACGGTGGAAGACAAACGTACCGAAACAACGAGGATGCCATGCAAAAACAGTGCCAGGAGTGGTGGCAGCAAACACAAGGCCCTCGTATTCAATTGCATCACAGTACTCATCCGTGTACAGAAACTGATTTTTGAGCAATATCCATCGAGTGAAACCATCAAGGACGGCAACAAGCTTGTCGAAGATAGCAACAACATCATAGTTTTTGTAATTCCAAGAGCGGTTGGGAACTCAACAAATTGCTATCTTCCATAGACGACAGTCACCATGATCATATTTGAATGTGCGTACATTACCGGTGTGCTCAACCTCTGGGCAGTGTGCTGAGATTTTTGGAAGTGGAACCCGGTGACGAGTGTACACATTCACAAGTTCCCACTCGCAGTTGGACCCAATGTAAACAACCCAATCTCCATTTGCGCCCGCCCAAGCCTTGCCCTCAAGCGATGGCATCTTAACATCACACGTATCATTATCAAGCGGCATCAACTTGCACAGGGCGAGGCCTCCGTCGTGCCGGCGCCAGTCATCAGGGTCACGGCGAAGAAGATAGGGAAGATCAAACCGCTCCTTGACCCTTGGGTTCCTTGCAATGATGTTATTAGTTGAGTCGAGAATGGGCTGGAACGAACCTGCCATGCCAGCCGAGGTGATGACATTGCACAGATCAATGAGTTCCTCCACCATGTCATCTTTCAGATCGGGGCAAGAATAACGAGGTCGTTTCCGGCCTGTTCCCTCCATGGAAAAGACGATCGAACAATGGCAGAAGAAAGGGTGAAGGGCTGAAGGAAAATGGAGGAGGGAGAGGAAGAGCGTGCGACAGCAGTTCCAAATCGAGAGGGAAAGGCGAAGAGTCGGTGGACGGTTGCGAGTTTGCCACGGTTCATGAAGAGGCGCCCCGGCCTACACGTCCGTTCGGAAATACTCCTACTACTCGCCGTCGTCTCATTGATATGTTGGAACGGGACCACATGTCAACGAAACATGGTGTGTAATTTCTCATGCAAAATGTGATCTGGCCGCGTTGGCCCGAGGTGCCACATTAGTTATCGACCTTTATTTTTTTAATGGCGTGCTGATCAGTTTTGAAGCACGACTAACTGGTACTGTACGCATAGAAAATATAAACTACTCTACCACTACCCCACCTCCAGTACTAGTAGTATAAAAAAGATATATATAGGCTGGAGCTTCAGCGCTTTCTTGCTAAGGGCTGCCCACTTGCTTCTCACACTACCACCCTCTCTCCAGATCTAAAAAAGACGGCCCCTCTCTCCCTCCTCACCGGTGGTCACAGATCCACCAGGGAAGAAAAGGACGTGCATCATTGACGCACTCGTCGTCGGCGAGCGAGGTCACGCACTGATGACAAGGCCGTCCTCTCAGACCTAGCGCCCGCGCGGGATGGCCTCCGTCCCCAAGCTCGCTACCGTAGTGTGTGCGGAGGACGACGACCACGAGCGAAGCCACTTCCCGCCGACCCTCAGGTATGCTACCTCTTTTGGAGCCATAACCTTGTTCTATTGCCCCATCTGCTACGTCGTTGCATGTGGATCTTTTTCCACTCCACCATCTTCCCAATTTGCTATCCTCTACTCTGCTGGCCACACAGACGAAAACCATAATTTGCACTATTAAAGGAAACCCTACTTCATGCAGACTAATCCATGTTTGGGTTGAATAAGGAAAGGAAGGGAGATTGTACTGTCCAAGAGAGTAGGCATCGAACCCGCATCTAGGTTGAAAAGGGGAAAATCAGTAGCTAAGGAACGAGTCTCGTGTCTCTTGGTTGAAGAAGGGTAGAAAAGCATGACAACGCAATAGAGAATGACCAGGTCGATCGGTTTGTTGTCCTTGCATAGGAAAATGGTGGCTAAAGAGAACAAAAATGGGACCGTAATCCACATATGCTGCCTGGATATTTGTTGCTCTGGGCAACCATACCTGCCTCACCACTCTGAGTCCATGGAGGTACATCGTACTGGTGCCTCCCATGCTCTTATTGCCACTTTTTTTTGCTGTTAGTATAACGCCAGCAGTCAAGTCAAGCAATGCTACTGCTAAAGTGATGCCACATTTAACTAATGCCGCTATCAGTCTAATGCCACCCATAAATTTAAGCAATGCCATTTAATGTCACTAGATTATTTCAAGGTTAGCTGTTGATTGTGGATGTATTAAAGATTTTTCAGCTATAAGGCATTCTAATGCTGTTGCACAGCCAGTATATCAACGATGAAACTTGTTACTCCCGTCAGATTTTTGCACTGTTAATGCTTATAGATTACATACCTCACTTTCATGAGATAAGTTAATTTTTTTGTACAGTGTCACCAAAATGCCAAGGCGCTGATGTCATTTTATTTTGGTTAAACTGCACAGACAATTATGAAGATAAGAGGAAAGGTCAAGAGTGGGCACCTCCTCCTCCTCTGGCAGTTCTCTTGAGAAGGTCTGTATGTTTGTCTCTAATGCTTGTCGACCACATACCTAACATCATGATGTAATGTTAAGTCATTTCCTTTTGTACAGTGTCACCGAATTGTCAAGGCGGTGATGGCATTTTATTTTAGTAGAACTGCACAAAATTTGCTTAAAAGAAGAGGAAAGGTCAGAAATGGCTCACTTTTCTAGAAAAAACTATGTATGCCTTCCTCACATCAGTCGCTGTTGCTTTATTTATTCCTTCAAACAGGTGGTTAGAAACAGTCTTGCTACCTTTTCCCATTAAGAAATTGGAATGCTTATATTTGTGAGTCTATGCTTCAACTAGTGCCACTTTTAGAGTAATCACACTTTCAATATCTATGCAAACAGGGATGCTCGATTTTAGTGGAACTGCACAAAAAGTCCAACTGGTTCAACATTAGGAGCATGTTTTTTCCCAACCTTTATATCCAATTGGTGGCACTATGAGCTGTTCATTACGAAGATACATGGTTTGCTACTATCTTGCTACTCTTTTTGTACTGTCATTAGATAGTAATACTAGTGGTTTGCATGTGAATTTATTGGCAGGGTGGACCTACATTGGAGGTGCAGGACAGGATTCAATGATTGGATGCTCAATTTCGGTTGTATCGATTTCACCTCTTCCATCACTACGAACATGGATATCCTTGGTCTGATGAAGAATAGGCGCTATATTTCTGCTCTGAACCAGCAAATCAATTCAGTATGAAATTGTCCAGGGCAAAACATAACTGTATCAGATTGTCCAGTGCAGAACATGACAGATGCTAAGCAAAAGAGACATGTTTAAACCGAAAATACAAGGTGTGGTATATGTTTACTAGCTGCTTGATATTTGTGCAGACAGAGATGTATGCCCGTTGCTATTTGGCAAACCAACAAAGTGCCCGCAATTTTGGTTGAACTGCACAAGAGAGTAGTATAGTCACTGCATGCAGTGCCATTTGAAAATAGACACAGAAAGATTGGATAGTCACTTCACGGACTGCAGAAAAGTAGTACTGTACTATTTATTAGCCAACACTAGGTGCTTCATTGCTTTGGTCTGATTATACAATGGACATTATTTTGCCTAAGTTAAAGTTTGTATTCCGAAAATAGTCTCGCAGTGTGATCGAGGGAAGACCAAATCATATTGCAGTGCATGTTCCTCCATCATGTCTGGTTCATTCTCATGGTTCCAGCTGTTGGTGAAACCACTTATGTTTGCAAGAGGAATTGTAGACTTCACAAACAAATTTGTCTTTCAGTCTGTACTGAATGTTGGCCAATAGAAGCATCCATGTTAGTAGGAAGAACAAATGTTTTTTCTAGATCTTTGCTTTTGGAGCTACATATTTGTATATGATCTGTGAGTCATTGAGATGCATTAACATGTTGATCTTATGTATTGGAATCATACTAGTTAGTTTTAGTTGCGACGCAAGATCTGAAGTGGCTGATCTTTGCTTTTGGAGCTACATATTTGTATATGATCTGTGAATCATTCAGATGCATTAACAGTTACTTATTTTTGTTCGCTCAGTGTTTACAAGTTACTGATCGATCACTAGCTAGCCTACAAATGCGCTCCTGGCAGTTTTATTTGCGACGCAAGATGCGAAGTGGCGGTTTTTTGAATAAAAATGCCTACCTCTGAAGAAACTGACAAGCTCGTACGCACGCAAGTGCCTCCTATCGCACCTCTGGCAAGTCCTAGGCGAGGCGGAGGACGCCGGTGCCGGCATTTAGCATGGACAGTAGATGGCGGCCGACATCGTCTAGTTAGCTAAGAGTAAGTTAGTACTTGTACGCTACTAGAGTGTTAGCGGGAGTAGATAGTTAACTTGGCTATGATGGTTGTCAACGTGGAAGTTCAGTACTCTATATGTGGATCAGACCTGTTACTTTGGTCTGAATGTTGAACTTTCCGTTTGAACGTATGGAATGGGCTGTTATTTTTTTAAATGGGTTGTATTTGTCCTCCACGGTTTAGAGGCTGACTTGTGGGCCTAGCAAGTTGACGCGTACACAATTAGGAGATGATTGTACGTGGAGAGGATGACAGCAGGGACTCGCCAAGGTCATGGCAGTACGCAAGCAAGTGCCTCCTTATTTCAAGCCAATAAAATATGGCTCCTCCTAGTGGATTTCTGACATCTGGGTCCCATGCCATTGTCAACGTAGTCAATAAACGAGAGAATTGCACAACGAGCGGTTGACACCAGGGACCCAGCAGCTCGGCCAGTTATTTTTGTTTTGGGTTAATTTGATAAATGCCACTCCAAATCTGGTGTATCCGAGAAATGCCACTGCAATTTCCAAACTTTGAAAAATGCCATTTCATGCCATTTCTAGTGGCATTTTTCGAAGTCTAGAGTGGCATTTTTCAAAGTTTGCAAACTGCAGTGGCGTTTTTCAAAGTTTGCAAAAATTGCAGTGGCATTTTTCAAAGTTTGGAAATTGCAGTGGCATTTTTATGAATCGCCATAATTGGAGTGGCATTTATCTAATTTGTTTTTGAGACAGAAGCAGGGTGTCAACTAGGCTGTGCGGGACACTCTGGCCTGTCTAGACAGCCTTTTCTTTTATGTTTACCACAGACCAGCCCAGTAGTTTTCTTTCTTTCTGAAAATGGCTAGCCCAGTTTTTTTGTGATTTGTCAAGTAAGTCGCTTTATCAGGCCTGTTGGGCTGCAAATCTTTCAAGACGAGGAGAGCTTATTCGGCTGGCCGAGAAAATGGCCTATCAGTAATGAGAAACGGGCTCTACATTTTTAAAACACATCAAACCGGCAATTATTTTCAAATATCTTTTTTTTTTCATTTTGAGATTTTAAATTGCATTGATTTTCATGCATGGAAAATTTATTGGATTTTATATTGATATACATTTATTTTTAAAATTAGTCTGAATGTGACTCAAAATTTCGGGATTAAAAACAGTTCAGACCGCACCGACATATGCAAAATTTCGTATAATTTTTTAACCGTGGCCACAATATGGGCTGTAATGCTAACATAAAGAATATGGGCTCCAAAAAAACCCGTAAGAATTAGCAAATGGGTTGTAAATTATTTGAAATAATGGCAGATGGGATGTATGTTGTTTTCCACAGATTTGAGGCTTTCCACAGATGGCCTGTATACTGTTGGATGTCCATCCAACGGCCGTTGTGCTTCTTCAATCTCTGGTCTTCCTGCTCCAGCCGCTTAAACAAGCGCCGGCGGGACTGCCTGCTCCCTCCTCCCCACAGCCGGCTGTGCTGCCGCGCAGGCCTCACCGCCCCACCGTACTCCCATCGCTGGCCTGGCCATCCCTCTACTCACCCACACCTGCTGTTATTATCCATAAACGGCAGAGGAACCAGTAAACCCTCGTACAGTCGTACTCCCCTTCGCGTGGGAAACAAAAACAACGGCCGAGTCTTCCCTGCCTCTGTGTCGTTCCCTTCCTAGGCCTCGCCGTCGTCCACCGCCCTGGTGCTCTCGGCGTGGCGTGGTCAGCGTGGTCAACGACCGACATGCATCTGAAGTGAACTGTACATGGAGAGGCTGACAGCTGGGTCCACGGCCGCACGCAAGGAAATGCCTCCTTATTACACGCAAAATAATGATTTCCTCCACCTGACATCTGGGACCCACCGAAACGGCCTCTGTATTTCGCGAAAAAACGTTACCGCCACTGAAAGCTCGGACCCACCAGCTATATCTTCGCACGCAAGGAAGTGCCTCCTTATTACGCACAAAAAATGAATACTCCCCCTGCTAGCTGGGAGCCAGTATAGTGGGCCTACTAAGTTGACTGGGACGAAGGGCTTTGTCAACTTAGTCAATATGCACGATTCTAGCTCGACTGACCGTACGATGTCCATCCAACGGGCGTAGTGCTTCTTCAACCTCTGGTCTTCTTGCTCCAGCCGCCCAAACCAGCGCCGATCGTGCCACCTGCTCCTGCCTCCCGTGGCCGGCTGTGCTGCCGTGGAGGCCTCACCGCCCCATACTACTCTCACCGCTGGCCAGGCCATCCCTCCACTCCACTCACCCACACCCCCTGTTATTCTGCAGCGACGGCAGCACAGCCGAACCAGTGAACCCTCGTACTCCTCTCCGCGTGGGCATCCACTGCCGCGTCTTCCCCGGCTCCGCGTCGTCACCTTCCTAGGCCAGGCCGTCGTCCACCGCCGTGGTGCTGTCGGCGCGCCATGGTCAATGTGGTCAACGACCGAATTCCATCGGAAGAATACTGTACGTGGAGATGCTGATAGCTGGGTCCACGGCAGCCGCAAGGAAGTGCCTCCTTATTACGTGGAAAATAATTATTCCTCCACCTGACAACAGGGACCCACCGGACGGGCCACCAGTATTTTGCAAAAAAAATCATTTCCCCCTGACTGCTGGGACCCACCGGACGGGCCACCGTATTTTGCAAAAAAAAATGCCCCCCCCCCGCTGTCAGCTCGGACCCACCGAAAGTGCCTCCTTATTACGCACAAAAAATGAATACTCCCCCGGCTAGCTGGGACCCACCTTGCTGGGAGGCTGACTTGTGGGCCTACTAAGTTAACGGGGACGGAGGGCTTTGTCAACTTAGTCAATATGCACGATTCTAGCTCCAGTGACCGTACGATGTCCATCCAACGGCCGTAGTGCTTCTTCAACCTCTGGTCTTGTTGCTCTAGCCGCCCAAACCAGCGCCGGTCGTGCCTCGTGCTCCTGCCTCCCGTGGCCGGCTGCGATGCGGCGGAGGCCTCACCGCCCCTACTACTCCCACCGCTGGCCAGGCCATCCCTCTACTCACCCACACCCCCTGTTATTCTTCAGCGACGGCAGCCTCACACCGCAGCGAACCAGTGAACCCTCATACTCCTCTACGCGTGGGCATCCACTGCCGCGTCTTCCCCGGCTCCGTGTCGTCCCCTTCCTAGGCCTCGCCGTCGTCCACTGCCCTGGTGCTCTCGGGGCGGCGTGGTCAACATGGTCAAGGAACGACTTCCATCGGACGTGGACTGTGCGTGGAGAGGCTGACAGCTGGGTCCACGGCTGTAGCAAGGAAGTGCCTCCTTATTACGTGCAAAATAATTATTCCTCCACCTGACAGCGGGGACCCACCGGACGGGCCATCGTATTTCACCCCCCTGACTGCTGGGACCCACCAGCTACATCTTCGTAGGCAAGGAAGTTCCTGATAGTTGGGACCCACCTGGTCGAAGCGTACGTAGCGTTGTCATTCTGGTTGCGAACATGTACGTACATATATACTGGTGGATGTAGAGGCGCGCACGTGTCGTAGTAGAGGCGGCCAGGGTGCAAGAAAGAAAATACGGCCATGTATGTGTACATACGGGCGGGGTCTCGAACGCCCACTCGCGCATACGTACGACGAGGGCTCGTGTACATGGCTGGGTCGGAACGGAGAAACAGCGTCGTCGTCGTGTTCATGGGTCGGAATGGAATGCGTGGTCGTGTTCATCGGGAGGGCTTGGACGGAAGAGGCGATGGAAACAAGGCTTGGCGTACCGCACAACGGAGGAAACAGACCTCCTACGGTCGAAACGGGGGTCCTGTTGATCGGGAGGGGTGTGGCGTACCGCAAAACGGAGGAAACAGACCTCCTATGGTCGAAACGGGGGTCCTGTTGATCGGGAGGGGTGTGGCGTACCGCAAAACAGAGGAAACGGACC
>NC_041386.1:532187113-532206549 GCF_002162155.2 Triticum dicoccoides | reverse complement strand
CACTGTTCATCCCATCGATCGGCTTCAGTTAGCAGCAGTAGCCAAGGAATCGCTCGATCGGGTTCAGTTAACAGCCGTCGATCGATCGCTCGGGTTCAGTAACGCGTAGCCTGTAGTGCAATCGCTCGGGTTCAGTTAGAGCCCAATGCCTCGCTCGGGTTCAGTTAGAGCCAACGCCTCGCACACACGCGCGTACGTGTACGAGAGAAACGTGCATCCCTCGGCCCCCGACCTCCCACCGTAACCGGGAACTCCCCGAAATTTTCCTCCCCTTGCTTCTACCACGGTTTTTTTCGTCATGGACGGCCCAAAGAATGTCATGCAGCTGCGTCTCCGGCCCGCCCAGGACGAAAAGCCCATTTTCTGTCATGATTTTTGTCATAGAAGTAGGAGCCCACCACATCTATGATGATACCGGGTTTTGTCACAATTATCGTCATTGAAGTGTCATATGTATGACAGAAATTTTTTTCGTTCGGCCCAAAATGTCACGGATGTGTCTTTTTTTTGTAGTGACCAATCCCGGACTTGGAGACAAGAATTGGATACAAGAGATGAACTAGGGTTTTGAGATGAGATGGTGCTGATGAATATGTTGATGGAGATTGCCCTCTCCCGATGAGAGGAGCGTTGGTGATGACGATGGCGATGATTTCCCCCTCCGAGAGGGAAGTTTCCCCGGCAGAACAGCTCTGCCGAAGCTCTAGATTGGATCCGCCAAGGTTCCTCCTCGTGGTGGCGGAGTTTCATCCCGAAAGGTTGCTTCATATTTTTTTCTCGACGAAAGACTTCATACAGGAGAAGATGGTCATCGGAGAGCCACCAGGGGGCCCACGAGGTAGGGGGGCGCGCCCTAGGGGGGGCACCCTCGTGAGAAGGGTGTGGGCCCCCTGGTCTTCATCTTTGGCAAGGATTTTTCATTATTTATTATAAGGTGTTCCGTGGAGTTTCAGGACTTTTGGAGTTGTGCATAATAGGTCTCTAATATTTTCTCCTTTTCCAGCCCAGAATTCCAGCTGCCGGCATTCTCCCTCCTTATGTTAACCTTGTAAAATAAGAGAGAATAGCCATAAGTATTGTGACATAATGTGAAATAACAGCCCATAATGCAATAAATATTGATATAAAAGCATGATGCAAAATGTACGCATCAACTCCCCCAAGCTTAGATCTCGCTTGTCCTTAAGCGAAAAGCCGAAATCGAAAAATATGTCCACATGTTTAAAGATGAAGGTGTCGATAAAAATAAAATACGAACATGAGGGCATCATGATGATTCTTAGAGCAGCAACTTATATAATTCTTGTCATATGATCTCTAATGCTAGAGTAATAATTCAATCACAATATCAAGTATGAATCATAAACTTCGTTGAAAACTAACAAACTACAATCTCGGTCATCGAAGCAATTGCAATTTATCATAACATAGGAAAGAGTCAATGTATAAGAGCTTTTCAACAAGTCCACATACTCAACTATCATATAATCTTTCACAATTGCTGACACTCACGCAATACTTATGGGTATGGAGTTTTAATCGAACACAGAGAAAGATAGGGGCTTATAGTTTTGCCTCCCAATGTTTTACCTCAAGGGTAATGTCAACAGTAATAGTTCATGAAAACTCACATCCAATTAGCCATATATACCAAGATCTTTCCAACATACTGTGCTTGCCAAAGGATAAAATGAAAAAGGGGGAGGTGAAGATCACCATGACACTTGCATAAGGTAGAAGATAATAATAAAAGATAGGCCCTTTGCAGAGGGAAGCAGAGGTTGCCATGCGCTTTTATGGTTGGATGCACAAAATCTTAATGCGAAAGAACGTCACTTTATATTGCCCCTTGTGATATGAACCTTTATTATGCAGTCCATCGCTTTTATTACTTCCACATCACAAGATCGTATAAAGCTTATTTCTCCCACACCAATCAATCATACATATTTAGAGAGCAATTTTTATTGCTTTGCACCGATGGCAACTTACTTGAAGGATCTTATTCAATCCGTAGGTAGATATGGTGGACTCTCATGGCAAAACTGGTTTAAGGGTATTTGGAAGCACAAGTAGTATCTCTACTTGGTGCTGAGAATTTGGCTAGCATGAGGGGGAAAGGCAAGCTCAACATGTTGGAGGATCTAAGACAACATAATTTATCTCAGATGTAAGAAAACATAATGCATTATGTTGTCTTCCTTGTCCAATGTCAACTCTTTAGCATGTCATATTTTAATGAGTACTCACAATCATAAAAGATGTCCAAGATAGTATATCTATATGTGAGGACCTCTCTTTTATTTATTACTTCCTATTAATTGCAACGATGACCAAAACTATGCTTGTCAACTCTCAACAACTTTTACTCATCATACTTTTTCTATGTGAGCTCATTACTCTCCATGAGATCCATATGATCTCTTTGTTTCTTTTTATTTCTTTCTCTTTTCTTTTATTCACTTAGGATCATGGCAAAATAATCAAGCCCTTGACTCAACACTAATCTTTATTATATAGCTCACGGACTCGATTACATAGAAGGATAATAAAGCAAAACTCACAACTAGATCATGCCATAAACTTTATTCTACTAGATCAAAATACTACTAATAAGATCGAACTAAGGAAAACGGTAAAGATAAAAGTGATGGTGATACGATACCGGGGCACTCCCCCAAGCTTGGCAGTTTCCAAGTGGAGTGACCATACCTAGATACTCAATTCTTCTTTGTTGGAGGAGACGGTGGTGATTTTGTTGATGGCGTAGGCTTCTTCCTTAATTTGCGTTTGAGGATAGAATTTTGGTCCCTTAGGTCCCTTAGGTCCCCGATCTCCTGCTCCAAGCTCAGTATATTTTTGCATAGTTCCTGCTTGTTCTCCTGCAAGAGACGAAAAGGGATAAACTCGATCTTAGGTTTCTTTACCCTATCCGGGAGGCTTGACTTTTTGAACTCCACATGCATGTCCCCAGGTTGAGGTAGTGGGACTTCATCTTCATCTGAGCTCGTCTCCTTCTGTCTCTTGGGTTCATAGTCTTCTTCTTCTTCCGTAGTCCAACCACAAGGCTCCACATCCCCATAAACCTTAGGATCTGCAAGGTAATGAGACACATAGCTTTCTCCTTCCAAATCCTGGGATGACATGTTGCTCTGTCTGCAGCAGGACGGCTCAAAACAAAGACAAGGGATTTTTGCGTGATACGGGAGTCAAAACCTTTGGGAGAATATATAATGAATTTTTACCGACCAAAATACGTATCGTGCAAGAAAACGGAGTCCGGAAGGCACACGAGGAGCTCACGAGGTAGGGGGGCGCGCCCAGGGGGGTAGGGTGTGCCCTCCACCCTCGTGAGGCCCTCATGTCCTTCCCGGACTACTACTTAATTTTCTATTTTTCTAAATATTCCAAAACGGAGAAATATTGCCTTAAAAATTGTTTTGGAGTCGGTTTACTTACCGTACCACATACCTATTCCTTTCCGGAGTCTGAAACGTTCTAGAAAGTGTCCCTTATGTATTCCTCCGGGGTTACAGTTTCGATGATATTGGTTTCAACATTTATGGGATTACCTGAGATATAGTGTTTGATTCTTTGACCGTTTACCACCTTCGGATTTGTGCCTTCGAAGTTGTTGATTTTTATGGCACCGGAACGATAGACCTCCTCGATAACATAGGGGCCTTCCCATTTAGAGAGAAGTTTCCCTGCAAAAAATCTTAAACAAGAGTTGTATAGCAATACATAATCACCTACATTAAACTCACGCTTTTGTATCCTTTTGTCATGCCATCTTTTAACCTTTTCTTTAAACAACTTGGCATTTTCATAAGCTTGGGTTCTCGATTCATCAAGTGAGCTAATATCAAATAACCTCTTTTCACCGGCAAGTTTGAAATCATAGTTGAGCTCTTTAATAGCCCAATATGCCTTATGTTCTAGTTTGAGAGGTAAGTGACATGCTTTTCCATATACCATTTTATACGGAGACATACCCATAGGATTTTTATATGCAGTTCTATAGGCCCATAATGCATCATCAAGTTTCTTGGACCAATTCTTTCTAGACCTATTGACAGTCTTTTGCAAAATTAATTTGAGTTCTCTATTACTCAATTCTACTTGACCACTAGACTGTGGGTAATACGGAGATGCAATTCTATGATTGACGTCATATTTAGCAAGCATTTTATGGAAAGCACCATGAATAAAATGTGAACCACCATCAGTCATTAATATCTAGGGACTCCAAACCTCGGAAAAATAACTTCTTTAAGCATTTTAATAGAAGTGTTATGATCAGCACTACTAGTTGGAATAGCTTCTACCCACTTAGTAACGTAATAAAAAACAACTAAAATATGAGTATATCCATTAGAGGCAGGAAAAGGTCCCATATAATCAAAGCCCCAAACATCAAATGGTTCAATAACAAGTGAATAATTCATAGGCATTTCTTGACGTCTACTAATATTACCAATTCTTTGACATTCATCACAAGAAAGGACAAACTTACGGGCATCCTTGAAGAGAGTAGGCCAATAAAAACCGGATTACAATACCTTATGTGCAGTTCTATCTCCCGCGTGGTGTCCTCCATAAGTTTCGGAGTGGCACTTGCGTAGGATCTGTTCCTGTTCATGCTCAGGTACACAACGTCTAATAACACCATCTACTCCTTCCTTATAAAGATGTGGGTCATCCCAAAAGTAATGTCTCAAATCATAGAAGATTTTTTTCTTTTGTTGGTATGTGAAGCTAGGTGGTATAAATTTAGCAACTATGTAATTAGCATAATCAGCATACCAAGGGGTACTACGAGAAGTACTTATGACATTTGATTGTTCATCAGGAAAGCTATCATCAATAGGTAGTGGGTCATCAAGAACATTCTCTAACCTAGATAAGTTGTCTGCAACGGGGTTCTCAGCTCCTTTTCTATCAACAATATGCAAATCAAATTCTTGTAGCAAGAGAACCCATCTAATAAGTCTAGGTTTAGCATCTTTCTTCTCCATAAGATATTTAATAGCAGCATGATCAGTGTGGATAGTTACTTTAGAATCAACAATATAAGGTCTGAACTTATCACAAGCAAATACAACTGCTAAAAGTTCTTTTTCAGTAGTAGCATAATTTCTTTGAGCATTGTCTAGAGTCTTACTAGCATAATGGATAACATTTAATTTCTTATCAACTCTTTGCCCTAGAACAGCACCTACAGCATAATCGCTAGCATCACACATAACTTCAAAGGGTAAATTCCAATCAGGTGGCTGAACAATAGGTGCAGAGACTAATGCTTTCTTAAGTATTTCAAATGCTTCTACACAATCATCATCAAAGACAAATGGTATATATTTTTGTAATAAATTAGTCAGAGGCCGAGAATTTTTTGAGAAGTCCTTAATGAACCTCCTATAAAATCCGACGTGACCAAGGAAACTTCTTATACCTTTGATGTCCTTGAGACATGACATCTTTTCAATAGCATCAACCTTGGTTTTATCAACTTCAATACCTCTTTCAGAAACTTTATGCCCCAAGACAATACCTTCATTGACCATAAAGTGGCACTTTTCCCAATTCAAGACAAGATTAGTTTCTTCACATCTCTGCAGAACTCGATCAAGATTTCTCAAGCAATCATCAAAAGAAGATCCATAGACGGAAAAGTCGTCCATGAAAACCTCACAAATCTTTTCAAAAAAGTCAGAGAATATAGCCATCATGCATCTTTGAAAGGTAGCAGGTGCATTACATAAACCAAAAGGCATATGTCTATAAGCAAAAGTACCAAAAGGGCATGTAAAAGTAGTCTTTGATTTATCTTTAGCCGACACAGGTATTTGAGAGAAACCAGAATAACCATCTAGAAAGCAGTAATGTGTATGTTTGCATAATATTTCTAGCATTTGATCGATAAAAGGTAAGGGGTAATGATCTTTCTTAGTAGCCTTATTTAATTTGCGGAAATCAATTACCATCCTATCACCTGTAATAATTCTTTGTGGAATCAATTCATCTTTATCATTAGGAACAACAGTAATACCTCCCTTCTTAGGGACACAATGAACAGGACTTACCCACTGACTATCAGCAATGGGATAAATTATACCTGCCTCCAGAAGCTTTAGTATTTCTTTTCTTACCACTTCTTTCATTTTAGGATTCAGACGTCGTTGAGGATCACAAACTGGTTTGGCATTTGCTTCCAAATTTATTTTATGTTGACATAGAGTGGGACTAATGCCCTTAAGATCATCAAGAGTATATCCAATAGCAGCACGGTGCTTCTTCAAAGTTTTCAATAATCTTTCTTCTCCATGCTCTGAAATGTTAGCACTAATAATAACAGGATATATCTTCTTTTCATCAAGATAAGCATATTTAAGATTATCAGGCAACGGTTTAAGCTCAAACACGTGATCACCCTTAGGTGGAGGGGGATCCCCTAGGATTTCAATAGGCAAATTGTGTTTCAGCATAGGTTCTTATTTAAACAATACTTCATCTATTTCCCTTCTTTCATTCATAAACATATCATTCTCATGGTCTAGCAAATATTGTTCTAAAGGATCATTAGGAGGTACGGCAATAGATGCAAGACCAATAATTTCATCCTTACTAGGAAATTCTTCTTCACGGTGTTGTTTACTAAATTTAGAGAAATTAAACTCATGAGTCATATCATCCAAGCCAATAGTAACAACATTCTTTTCGCAGTCTATCCTAGCATTAACTGTATTCAAGAAGGGTCTACCAAATATAATGGGACAAAAGCTACCTTGCGGACAATTAAGAACAAGAAAATCAGCAGGGTATTTAGTTTTCCCGCACAAGACTTCAACATATCTAACAATTCCCATTGCTGAAATAGTATCTCTATTAGCAAGTTTAATTGTGACATCAATATCTTCTAACTCAGCAGGTGCAATTTCATGCTTGATTTCTTTATACAAGTCATAAGGTATAACACTAGCACTAGCACCCATATCACATAAGCCATGATAACAATGATCTCCTATTTTAATAGAAATAACAGGCACGCCTACCACATGTCTATGTTTATCTTTAGCACAAGGTTTAGCAATTCTAGCAGTTTCACCGCAGAACTGAATAACATGCCCATCAATATTATCAGACAAGAGATCCTTAACAATAGCAATATTAGGTTCTACTTTAACTTGCCCAGGAGGTGTATATGTTTTAATATTGCTTTTACGAACCACAGTTGAAGCTTTAGCATGATCCTTTATCCTAACAGGGAAAGGTGGTTTCTCAACATAAGAAGTAGGAACAATAGGATCATTATAAGTGACAGTTTTTTCTTCAACTTTAATAGGTGCAACTACTTTTACTTCTACGGGAGGATGATATTTAAACCACTTCTCCTTAGGGAGATCAACATAAGTAGCAAAGGATTCATAGAAAGAAGCCACTATCTCAGAATCAAGTCCATATTTAGCGCTAAACTTACGGAAAATATCGGTATCCATAAAAGATTTAACACAATCAAACTTAGGTGTCATACCTGACTCCTTACCATTGTCGAGGTCCCAATCTTCAGAGTTGCGTTTAATTCTATCCAATAAATCCCATTTGAACTCAATAGTCTTCATCATAAAAGAGCCAGCACAAGAAGTATCAAGCATGGTGCGATTGTTATCAGAAAGCCGAGCATAATTTTTTTTGAATAATTGTTTCTCTTGGAAGCTCATGATTGGGGCATGAATATAACATTGATTTAAGCCTACCCCAAGCTTGAGCGATGCTTTCTCCTTCGCGAGGCCAAAAATTATATATATAATTGCGATCACGATGAACAAGATGCATAGGATAAAACTTCTGATGAAATTCCAATTTCAATTGTTTGTAATTCCAAGACCTCATATCATCACATAGCCTATACCATGTCGATGCATCTCCCCTCAAAGATAAGGGGAAGACCTTCTTCTTAACAACATCTCCGGATACACCAGCAAGCTTAAATAATCCACAAACTTCATCCACATATATTAGATGTTCATCAGGATGTTTTGTTCCATCTCCTAAAAAGGATTAGCTAGCAGTTTTTCTGTTATACCCGAAGGAACTTCATAAGGAATTTCATTTTCAATAGGTTCAGTAGGTTGAGGAGCAACTCTTTGCTCTACTGGTCGGGGTGAAGATACCCCGAACAAGCCCCTCAGAGGATTACTTTCCATAGTAACAAGTGACAGTAAATTTCAGCACACTATATAAAATTTTCCTTACCAAATTCCACCTACCAAAGGCGCTTCACTCCCCGGCAATGGCGCCAGAAAAGAGTGTTGATGACCCACAAGTATAGGGGATCTATCGTAGTCCTTTCGATAAGTAAGAGTGTCGAACCCAACAAGGAGCAGAGGGAAATGATAAACGGTTTTCAGCAAGGTATTCTCTGCAAGTACTGAAATAAGTGGTAACAGATAGTTTTGTGATGAGGTAATTTGTAACGAGCAACAATAACAAAAGTAAATAAAGTGCAGCAAGGTGGCCCAATCCTTTTTGTAGCAAAGGACAAGCTTGGACAAACTCTTACATAAGTAAAAGCGCTCCCGAGGACCCATGGGAATATCGTCAAGCTAGTTTTCATCACGTTCATATGATTCACATTCGGTACTTTGATAATTTGACATGTGGGTGGACCGGTGCTTGGGTGCTGTTCTTACTTGAACAAGCATCCCACTTATGATTAACCTCTATTGCAAGCATCCGCAACTACAACAAAAGTATTAAGGTAAACCTAACCATAGCATGAAACATATGGGTCCAAATCAGCCCCTTACGAAGCAACGCATAAACTAGGGTTTAAGCTTCTGTCACTCTAGCAACCCATAATCTACTTATTACTTCCCAATGCCTTCCTTTAGACCCAAATAATGGTGAAGTGTTATGTAGTTGACGTTCACATAACACCACTAGAGGCTAGACAACATACATCTTATCAAAATATCGAACGAATACCAAATTCACATGACTACTAATAGCAAGACTTCTCCCTTGTCCTCAGGAACAAACGTAACTACTCACAAAGCATAAACATGTTCATAATCAGAGGGGTATTAATATGCATATAGGATCTGAACATATGATCTTCCACGAAATAAACCAACTAGCATCAACTACAAGGAGTAATTAACACTACTAGCAACCCACTAGCACCAATCCTGAACATGGAGACAAGAATTGGATACAAGAGATGAACTAGGGTTTTGAGATGAGATGGTGCTGATGAAGATGTTGATGGAGATTGCCCTCTCCCGATGAGTGGAGCGTTGGTGATGATGATGGCGATGATTTCCCCCTCCGGGAGGGAAGTTTCCCCGACAGAACAGCTCTGCCGGAGCTCTAGATTGGATTCGCCAAGGTTCCGCCTCGTGGCGGTGGAGTTTCATCCCGAAAGGTTGCTTCCTATTTTTTTCTCGACGAAAGACTTCATACAGGAGAAGATGGTCATCGGAGAGCCACCAGGGGGCCCACGAGGTAGGGGGGCGCACCCTAGGGTGGGCACCCTCGTGAGAAGGGTGTGGGCCCCCTTGTCTTCATCTTTGGCGAGGATTTTTCATTATTTATTATAAGGTGTTCCGTGGAGTTTCAGGACTTTTGGAGTTGTGCAGAATAGGTCTCTAATATTTGCTCCTTTTCCAGCCCAGAATTCCAGCTGCCGGCATTCTCCCTCCTTATGTAAACCTTGTAAAATAAGAGAGAATAGCCATAAGTATTGTGACATAATGTGAAATAACAGCCCATAATGCAATAAACATTGATATAAAAGCATGATGCAAAATGGACGTATCAATACGCTCCTTCAACAAAATATTTTCACTTGTGAGATACTTGTTTTGAATGCGAGCTAACTCAATCATCTTGAAAGCTTCAATCTCCGTTGGGGTAAAGAGACTGTGATGAGGTTGAAGGATGTCTTCTTCTACTAATGTTGGAACTTGATCCCCCACGGCCTTCTTGATCCCATCATCCTTGTTGATCTCTCCGGGCTCTTCTCTCTTCAGCTCTATCTTCATTAGCCAAGCATCATTGCCCTCATTGTTGGAAGAGGAAGGAGAAGACATGATGCCTGGCCTCGACAACCCTGACAAAAAATAGCTCGAAACAAAAAAAGAGGATATTTGCGTGATACAATGGTCAAAACCTTCAGGAGGTTATATATTGAATTTTTACTGACCAAAAGAAGTATCGTGCAAGAAAACATAGTCCGGAGGGCACACAAGGTGCCCACGAGGTAGGGGGCGCGCCCTCCACCCTCGTGGAAGCCTCGTGTCCTTTCCGGACTGCTTCTTATTTTCCTATTTTCTTAAATATTCCTAAACGGAGAAAAATTGCCATTAGAACTGTTTTGGAGTCGCCTTTGCTTACCGTACCACGTACCTATTCCTTTTCGGAGTCTGAAACGTTCTGGAAAGTGTCCCTTATGTATTCCTCCAGGGTTACAGCTTCAATAACACTAGTTTTAATCTTTATGGGATTACCTGAGATATAATGTTTGATTCTTTGACCGTTCACCACCCTCGGATTTGTGCCTTCGAAGTTGTTGATTTTTATGGCACCGGAACAATAGACCTCCTCGATGACGTAAGGACCTTCCCATTTAGAGAGGAGTTTTCCTGCAAAAAATCTTAAATGAGAGTTGTATAGCAATACATAATCACCTACATTAAACTCATGCTTTTGTATCCTTTTGTCATGCCATCTTTTACCTTTTTCTTTAAATAGTTTGGCATTCTCATAAGCCTGGGTTCTCCATTCATCAAGCGAGCTAATGTCAAAAAGCCTCTTCTCACTGGCAAGTTTGAAATCATAATTGAGCTCTTTAATGGCCCAATATGCCTTATGTTCTAGTTCAAGAGGTAAGTGACATGCTTTACCATAAACCATTTTATACGGAGACATACCCATAGGATTTTTATATGCAGTTCTATAGGCCATAATGCATCATCAAGTTTATTGGACCAATTCTTTCTAGATCTATTAACAGTCTTTTGCAAAATTAATTTAGGCTCTCTATTGCTCAGTTCTACTTGACCACTAGACTATGGGTGATAAGGAGATGCAATTCTATGATTAACATCATACTTAGCAAGCATTTTACGAAAAGCACCATGAATAAAATGTGAACCACCATCAGTCATTAAGTATCTAGGGACTCCAAACCTCAGAAAAATAACTTCTTTAAGCATCTTAATAGAGGTGTTATGATCAGCACTACTAGTTGGAATAGCTTCTACCCACTTAGTAACGTAATCAACAACAACTAAAATATGTGTATACCCATTAGAGGAAGGAAACAATCCCATATAATCAAAGCCCCAAACATCAAATGGTTCAATAACAAGTGAATAATTCATAGGAATTTCTTGACGTCTACTGATATTACCAATTCTTTGACATTCGTCACATGACAAAACAAACTTACGGGAATCCTTCAAGAGAGTAGGCCAATAAAAACTGGATTGCAATACCTTATGTGCTGTTCTATCTCCAGCATGGTGTCCTCCATAAGCCTCGGAGTGACACTTGCGTAGGATATGTTCCTGTTCATGCTCAGGTACACAACGTCTAATAACACCATCTACTCCTTCTTTATAAAGGTGTGGGTCATCCCAGAAGTAATGCCTTAAATCACAGAAGAAAATTTTCTTTTGCTGGTATGTGAAACTAGGTGGTATAAACTTAGCAACAATATAATTAGCATAATCAGCATACCATGGAGCAGTATGAGAAGCATTTATGACAGCTAATTGTTCATCAGGAAAGCTATCATCAATAGGTAGTGGGTCATCAAGAACATTCTCTAACCTAGACAAGTTGTCTGCAACGGGGTTCTCAGCTCCCTTTCTATCAATAATATGCAAATCAAATTCTTGTAGCAAGAGAACCCATCTAATAAGTCTAGGTCTAGCATCTTTCTTTTCCATAAGATATTTAATAGCAGCCTGATCAGTGTGAACAATTACTTTAGAATCAACAATATAAGGTCTGAACTTATCACAAGCAAACACAACTGCTAAAAATTCCTTTTCAGTAGTAGCATAATTTCTTTGAGCACTATCTAGAGTTTTACTAGCATATTGGATAACATTTAATTTCTTATCAACTCTTTGTCCTAGAACAACCCCTACAACATAATCACTAGCATCACACATGATTTCAAATGGTAAATTCCAATCAGGAGGCTGAATAATAGGTGCAGAAATCAAGGCTTTCTTAAGTATTTCAAATGCTTCTACACAATCATCATCAAAAACAAAAGGAACATCTTTTTGTAAGAGATCAGTTAGCGGCCGAGAAATTTTAGAGAAGTCCTAAATGAACCTCCTATAAAAACTGGCATGACCAAGGAAACTTCTTATACCTTTAATGTCTTTGGGACACGACATCTTTTCAATAGCATCAACTTTAGCTTTATCAACTTCAATACCTCTTTCAGAAATTTTATGCCCCAAGACAATACCTTCATTAACCATAAAGTGGCACTTCTCCCAATTCAAAACAAGATTAGTTTCTTCACATCTCTGCAAAACTTGATCAAGGTTGCTTAAGCAATCATCAAAAGAAGTTCCGTAAACAGAGAAATCATCCATGAATACCTCAACAATCTTTTCACAAAAATCAGAGAATATAGCAGTCATACATCTTTGAAAGGTAGTAGGTGCATTGCATAAACCAAAAGGCATATGTCTATAAGCAAATGTACCGAAAGGGCAAGAAAGGTTGTCTTTTCTTGATCCTCTTTTGACACAGGTATTTGAGGGAAACCAGAATAACCATCTAGAAAGCAAAAATGTGTATGCTAGGATAATCTTTCTAGCATTTGATCAATAAAAGGTAAAGGGTAATGATCCTTTTTAGTAGCTTTATTTAATTTGTGGAAATAAATTACCATTCTATAACCTGTAACAATTCTTTGTGGGATCAATTCATCTTTATCATTAGGAACTACAGTAACACCTCCTTTCTTAGGGACACAATGGACATGACTTACCCACTGACTATCAACAACGGGATAAATTATACCTGTCTCTAGAAGCTTTAGTATTTCTTTTCTTACCACTTCTTTCATCTTAGGATTAACCGTCGTTGGTGATCAACAAACGGTTTCACATCTTTCTCCAGTTTTATTTTGTGCTGGCATAGAGTGGGACTAATGCCCTTAAGATCATCAAGAGTATATCCAATAGCAGCACGGTGCTTCTTCAGAGTTTTCAATAATTTCTTTTCGTCATGCTCTGAAAGGTTAGCACTAATAATAACAGGATATATCTCTTTCTCATCAAGATAAGCATATTTAAGAGTATCAGGTAAAGGTTTAAGCATATTTAAGAGTACCCTTAGGTGAAGGAGGATCCCCTAAGATTTCAACAGGCAAGTTGTGCTTCAAAATAGGTCCCTGTTTAAAGAATACTTCATCTATTTCCCTTCTTTCATTCATAAACATATCATTTTCATGGTCTAGCAAATATTGTTCTAAAGGATCACTAGGAAGCACGACAATAGAAGCAAGACCAATAATTTCATCTTTACTAGGCAATTCTTTATCATGGGGTTGTCTATGAAACTTAGCCAAATTAAATTCATGAGACATATCCCCTAAACCAACAGAAACAATATCCTTATTGCAGTCTATCTTAGCATTAACAGTATTCAAGAAGGGTCTACCAAATATAATGGGACGAAAGTTATCTTGTGGGGAACCAAGAACAAAAAAATCGGCAGGATATTTAACTTTCCCACACAAGACTTCAACATCTCTAACAATCCCAACTGGTGAAATAGTATCTCTATTGGCAAGCTTAATTGTAACACCAATCTCTTCTATCTTAGCAGGTGCAATATCCTGCATAATTTCTTTGTATAAGGAATGAGGTATTGCACTTGCACTAGCACCCATATCACATAAGCCATGATATCAATGATCTCCTATTTTAACAGAAATAACAGGCATACCTACAACCGGTCTATGTTTATTTTTAGTATCAGGTCTAGCAATTCTAGTAGCTTCATCATAGAAGTAGATAACATGCCCATCAATATTATCGGCTAAGAGATCTTTAACCATAGCAACACTAGGTTCAACTTTAATTTGCTCAGGGGGTTTGGGTGTCTTAATATTACTTTTGTTGACCACAGTTGAAGCTTTAGCATGATCCTTTATTCTAACAGGGAAATGTGGTTTCTCAATATAAGCAGTAGGAACAACAGGATCAATATGTGATAGTCTTTTCTTCAACTTTAATAGGTGCAACTACTTTTACTTGAATGGGAGGATTATATTTAAACCACTTCTCATTAGGGAGATTGACATGAGTAGCAAAGGATTCACGGAAAGAAGCAACTATCTCAGAGTCAAGTCCATATTTAGTGCTAAATTCACGGAAAACATCGGTATCCATAAAAGATTTAACACAATCAAACTTATGTGTTATACCTGACTCCTTACCTCCATCAAGGTCCCAATCTTCAGAGTTGCGTTTAATTCTTTCCAATAAATCCCATTTGAATTCAATAGTCTTCATCATAAAAGAACCAGTACAAGAAGTATCGAGCATGGAGCGATTACTGAGAGAAATCCGAGCATACAATTTTGAATTATCACTTCTTTTGAGAGCTCATGATTGGGGCATGAATATAACATTGACTTAAGACTCCCCCAAGATTGAGCGATGCTTTCTCCTTCACGAGGCCAAAAATTGTATATATAATTATGATCACGATGAACAAGATGCATAGGATAAAACTTTTGATGAAATTCCAATTTCAATCGGTTGTAGTTCCATGATCCCATATCATCACATAGCCTAAACCATGTAAATGCCTCTCCCTTCAAAGATAAAGGGAAGACCTTCTTCTTGATAACATCCTCGGGCATACCTGCAAGCTTAAATAATCCATAAACTTCATCCACATAGATTAGGTGCAAATCGGCATGTAATGTTCCATCACCTGTGAAAGGATTAGCTAGCAGTTTCTCTGTCATACCCGAAGGAATTTCAAAGTAAACATTTTTAGTAGGTTCAGTAGGTTGAGGAGCAACTCTTTGCTCTACCCCGAACAAGCCCCTCAAAGGATTATGTTCCATAGTAATAAGTGAAAGTAAATTTCAGCACACTATATAAATTTTTCCTTACCAAATTCCACCTACCAAAGGCGCTTCATTCCCCGACAACGGCGCCAGAAAAGAGTCTTGATGACCCACAAGTGTACGGGATCTATCGTAGCCTTTTCCATAAGTAAGAGTGTCAAACCCAATGAGGAGCAGAAGGAAATGATAAACGGTTTTCAACAAGGTATTCTCTGCAAGCACTGAAATTATCGGTAACAGATAGTTTCGTGATAAGGTAATTTGTAACGGGTAACAAGTAATAAAAGTAAATAAAGTGCAGCAATATGGCCCAATCCTTTTTGTAGCAAAGGACAAGCCTGGACAAACTCTTATATAAAGGAAAGCGCTCCCGAGGACACATGGGAATTATCGTCAAGCTAGTTTTCATCATGTTCATATGATTCGCGTTCGGTACTTTGATAATTTGATATGTGGGTGGACCGGTGCTTGGGTACTGTCCCTCCTTGGACAAACATCCAACTTATGATTAACCCCTATTGCAAGCATCCACAACTACAACAGAAGAATTAAGGTAAACCTAACCAAAGCATGAAACATATGGATCCAAATCAGCACCTTACAAAGCAACGTATAAACTAGGGTTTAAGCTTCTGTCACTCTAGCAACCCATCATCTACTTATTACTTCCCAATGCCTTCCTCTAGGCCCAAACAATGGTGAAGTGTCATGTAGTCGACGTTCACATGACACCACTAGAGGAAAGACAACATACGTCTCATCAAAATATCGAACGAATACCAAATTCACATGACTACTTATAGCAAGACTTCTCCCATGTCCCCAGGAACAAACGTAACTACTCACAAATCATATTCATGTTCATAATCAGAGGGGTATTAATATGCATAATGGATCTGAACATATGATCTTCCACCAAGTAAACCAACTAGCATCAACTACAAGGAGTAATCAACACTACTAGCAACCCACAAGTACCAATATGAGGTTTGGATACAAAGATTGGATACAAGAGATGAACTAGGGTTTCAGAGGAGATGGTGCTGGCGAAGATGTTGATGGAGATTGCCCCCCTCCCGATGAGAGGGTTGTTGGTGACGATTTCCCCCTCCCGGAGGGAAGTTTCCCCGACAGAACAGCTCCGTCGGAGCCCTAGATTGGTTCCGCCATGGTTCCGCCTCGTGGCGACGGAGTTTCGTCCCGTAAGCTTGCTTATGATTTCTTCCTCGACGAAAGACTCCATATAGCCAAAGATGGGCATCAGAGGGCCACCAGGGGGCCCACGAGGCAGGGGGGCGCGCCCCCACCCTCGTGGACGGTGGGTGGCCCCCCTTTGGTACTTCTTTCGCCCAATATTTTTTATATATTCTGGAAATAATTCCCGCGGAGTTTCAGGACTTTTGGAGATGTGCAGAATAGGTCTCTAATATTTGCTCCTTTTCCAGCCCAGAATTCCAGCTGCCAGCATTCCCCCTCTTCATGTAAACCTTGTAAAATAAGAGAGAAAATGCATAAGTATTGTGACATAATGTGTAATAAGAACCCATAATGCAATAAATATCGATATAAAAGTATGATGCAAAATGGACGTATCATTGTATAATCTCATAGTCAAAGGAATATGTATTTGACATGAAGAAAGCAATAGCAATAAAACTGAATGATCATTATGCTAAGCTAACTAATGGGTCTTGTCCATCACATCATTCTCCTAATGATGTGATCCCGTTATCAAATGACAACTCATGTCCATGGTTAGGAAACCTTAACCATCTTTGATCAATGAGCTAGTCAAGTAGAGGCTCACTAGGGACACGGTGTTTGTTTATATATTCACACATGTATTTAGGTTTCTGATCAATACAATTCTAGCATGAATAATGAACCTTTATCATGAATAAGTAAATATAAAATAACAACTTTATTATTGCCTCTAGGGCATATTCCCTTCAAATTGGTGTTTGACGAAATTGTGCATGCATGAGTAGATATATTTAAGATCATAGCATGTGCATCAAATGTAGCAAAAGAGTCAGATGACCAATAGTTATTAAGTTACAACTCGTCAAAGAGCACATCTAGAAAAGTTCAAAAGTTGCAACTTAAGCAAAAATAGCCCATACAACGACCCGCTTGAAGACTAACTCAGACTACTCCCCTTTTGTCATCAAATGACCAAAAGGTGAGGAATCTGAGGACTAGCGCCCCTGAAGAAATAAAACATCAAGGAGAGATCAAGGGAGCGCCAACGTTATTGGGGTCACGCGGTGCAGAAGAACCAGCGACAGTGTCTTTAACAACTTCATTTTCATCAGCGGAGCGTGATGAAGATTCTGAGCTCGGCATCAGAAGAGGAACTTGATTTTTCTTGAACTTCTTCTTTGGTGGTTCATCCCAGTCAAAGTTTATTTGAAATTCCATTGCAACAAGTTCATCATCGGATTTGAGATGCGAGAGAATGGCCCATGATATGTCAAATATCTCGTGAAGATAGTAGAGGTTTTTGTGCAGTGTGTGATGCGTCATAGTCATGTTGGCTTGAACAGGAGCAAACTAACGCTTAACCCAGCGGTGATGCTTGTCAACCTTCTAATGAAGACTAATAAGAACTCACCGTCAGTCATGACATGTGGCGCTTTAGGTGAAGTGGATGACCTTGAAGCTTTTGCTGCAGTATCCTAACTAGCAGATTCATCAGCATTGGAGCTGGATATAGGCTGGCGGAATTTTCCATCAAGGGGTGAATTCCTTCATGAATGACAGTCTTGCCTTTGCCAAGTACAGTGGACAAAGTGCTTCGAAGAATTTCAACTTTAGGAAAATAGCTCAGGTGATTTTGACAATCAGCTTTGTAATGAATGGAAGACTGGGATCTGATGAATCTCATAATCCATGGTGCATACGGATTCAATTCAAAAGGTGACTAAGCCACATTGACCAAAGTCCTCTGGAGGAAATCATGAATGTTGATGGGATTTCCATGAATGATGTGGAACAACAAGTTCTTCATAACCCACAACTTCTTCAGTGTTGGAATTGTGACCTTTGATCGGACTGGGGGTCTCTGCCAAAATGATAGACAGACTTCGACAGATAAAGCAAATCCTTCACTAGGAAGGTTGTCCCCGGAGCATTTCCTTCAGCCATTGGCTTCATCATCACTTGCATCAGATGGTTGGGCAGCTCAGGTTCTTCATCTATTTTTCTTTGCACCTTCTTGGGGTGGGTCAACTGGAAGAGCATGAAGTAATTCGTCAATTGGTGCTTTGTAGTGAGTGTCTTCACTCATCCAGTCCAGAGCCCAAGTTGCAGTGTTGTCAGTGTTGCTAGAGAAATGTGAAGTTGCATAGAATTGAAGAATGAGTTCTTCATTCCAATCATAGACGTCAGTGCAAAAGTTAAGTAGTCCTGCATAATGAAGAACAACCAAAACTGGTCGAAAGCAGGGAATTTATTCCATATCCACATGAGGAAATGGCGATGCAGGGAAACTTTGTTCTTGTCAAATAGCAGTGAGGCATAGAAATTCATTTGTGTTCTTGTCCAAAACCTCAGACGCTGCAGTTTGGCAGAGTCATAGGGTGACTCGCCAATGAAGAAATTCTTCTCTTCAAAGAATTTGGCACTATCAAACGTTGGTCGTCTGAGGCCTTTGCTAATCTTGGGCATTATTGGAAGTGGTTGAAGAATCTGCCTTTTTGATCTCACATCAAAGATAGGCCTTGGAGAGCCAGTTGAATCATTTGGATCAGTGATTGCAATAGATTTTACAACTTCCTCAATAGTGGTTGTTACACTACAAAAAAAAGACACATCCGTGACATTTTGGGCCGAACACATTTTTTCCTGTCATACATATGACACTTCTATGACGATAATTGTGACAAAACCCGGTATCATCATAGATGTGGTGGGATCCTACTTCTATGACAAAAAATCATGACAGAAAATGGGCTTTTCGTCTTGGGCGGGCCGGAGACGCAGCTGCATGACATTCTTTGGGCATCCATGATGGAAAAAACCGTGGTAGAAGCGAGGGGGAGGAAAATTTCGGGGAGTTCCCGGTTATGGTGGGAGGTCGGGGGCCGAGCGATGCGCGTTTATCTCGTACACATACGCGCGTGTATGCGAGGCGTTGGCTCTAACTGAACCCGAGCGAGGCATTGGGCTCTAACTGAACCCGAGCGATTACACTACAGGCTACGCGTTATTGAAGCCGAGCGATCGATCAATGACTGTTAACTGAACCCGATCGAGCGATTCCTTCGCTACTGCTGCTAACTGAAGACGATCGATTGGATGAACAGTGAGCGTT
>NC_041386.1:532178836-532186657 GCF_002162155.2 Triticum dicoccoides | reverse complement strand
ACCCCCATTTCGACCGTAGGAGGTCCGTTTCGTCCCTTTTGCGGTACGCCACCCCCTCCCGATCAACAGGACCCCCGTTTCGACCGTAGGAGGTCCGTTTCGTCCGTTTTGCGGTACACCACACCCCTCCCGATCAACATGACCCCCGTTTTGACCGTAGGAGGTCCGTTTCCTCCGTTTTGCGGTACGCCACACCCCTCCCGATCAATAGGACCCCGTTCCAAACGTAGGAGGTCCATTTCCTCCGTTTTGCGGTACGCCAGGCCTCGTTTCCATCGCTTGTTCCGCCCAATCCCTCCCGATGAACACAACCACGCATTCTGTTTCGACCCAGCCGGTTGGCTCCCACGTGTTCCATTGCCTCCCGATGAACACGACACATTCCATTGCCTCCCCATGAACACGACGCATTCCGTTGCCTCCCCATGAACACGACGCATTCTGTTGCCTCCCCATGAACACGACGACGACGCTGTTTCTCCGTTCCGACCCAGCCATGTACACGAGCCCTGGCCGTACGTATGCGCGAGTAGGCGTTCGAGACCCCGCCCGTATGTACACATACGTGGCCGTATTTTCTTTCTTGCACCCTGGCCGCTATACGTACGTGTACATGCTACGTGCGCGCCTCTACTACGACACGTACGCGCCTCTACTATGACACGTACGCGCCTCTAATACGACACGTGCACGCCTCTGCATCCACCAGTGTATATGTATGTACACGTTCGCGACTAGAATGACAACGCTACATATGCTTCGACCAGGTGGGTCCCGACTGTCAGGCACTTCCTTGCGTGCGAAGATGTAGCTGGTGGGTCCCAGCAGTTAGGGGGGCAAATCGTTTTTTTGCCCGGACGCACTTCCTTGCGTGCAAAGATGTAGTTGGTGGGTCCCAGCAGTCAGGGGGGCGAATTGTTTTTTTGCCCGGACGCACTTCCTTGCGTGCAAAGATGTAGCTGCTGGGTCCCAGCAGTCAGGGGGAAACGTTTTTTTTGCGAAATACAATGGCCCGTCCAGTGGGTCCCCACTGTCAGGTGGAGGAATCATTATTTTGCGCGTAATAAGGAGGCACTTCCTTGCCGCGGTCGTGGACCCAGCTGTCAGCCTCTCCACGTACAGTCCACGTCCGATGGAAGTCGTTCCTTGACCACGTTGACCACGCTGCACCGAGAGCACCACGGTGGTGGACGACGATGAGGACTAGGAAGGGGACAACTCGGAGCCGGGGAAGATGCAGCAGTGGATGCCCACGCGAAGAGGAGTACGAGGGTTCACTGGTTCGGCTGCGGTGTGAGGCTGCTATCGCCGCAGAATAACAGGGGGTGTGGGTGAGTAGAGGGATGGCCTGGACAGCGGTGGGACTAGTAGGGGGCGGTGAGGCCTCCACGACATCACAACCGGCCAGGGGAGGTAGGAGCACGTGGCACGACCGGCGCTGGTTTGGGCGGCTGGAGCAAGAAGACCAGATGTTGAAGAAGCACTACGGTCATTGGATGAACATCGTACGGTAACATGAGCTAGAATCGTTCATATTGACTAAGTTGACAAAGCCCTCCGTCGCCGTCAACTTGGTAGGCCCACAAGTCAGCCTCCCACTATGCTGGGTTCCAGCTGGCACGGGGAATATTCATTTTTTTGTGTGTAATAAGGAGGCACTTCCTTGCGTGCGAAGATAGCTGGTGGGTCCTACATGTCAGCGGGGGGCACATTATTTTCACGAAATACAGAGGCCCTTCCGGTGGGTCCTAGATGTCAGGTGGAGGAATCATTATTTTGCGCGTAATAAGGAGGCATTTCCTTCTGTGCGGCCATGGACCCAGCTGTCAGCCTCTCCACACACAGTTTACTTCCGATGGTGTCGTTTGTTGACCACATTGACCACGCCACACCGAGCGCATCCAAGGTGGTGGATGACGGCGAGGCCTCAGACAGCAACGAGCCGGAGATGGGAAGACGTGGGAGTAGAGTCGCAGACGGAGAGGTGTACGAGGGTTAACTGGTTCTAGTGCGGTGTGGTTCGGCAGTCGGTGGAGAAGAACAGGAGGTGTGGAGGGGTGGAGGGATGGCCTGGCCAACGGTGGAGTAGCGCTTCATAGCGAAGCGTGCTAAGTAGAGCTGCTAGCAGCAGGAGGCGGGAGGTGGTCCCGGCGGCGCTGGAGGAAGAAGACGAGAGATTGAAGATGAATGCCGGTCATTGGATGTAAATCCAACGGCTAACATGTCAGAATCATTTGTTGACTAAATTGACAACGACTTGCGTTGGCTTTGACCTATTGGCCCACATTTCAGCCTCCAAAAATGTGGCACGTATTCAACCCATTTTTTCAGAATTTACAGTCTTTTTTTGCGCGGTAGAATTTACAGTCAATTTGATCTTTTTTTTGAATTACAACCATTAGCTGGGCTGGGTGAACAAATAACGTAGCGTCCAAGCGGCCCATTTATTTTATTTCCTAAAAATTACAGGCCATTTGCACTTTCTCAAAATACATGATTTTGCTGGGCTGATTCTAATTATAATGTTGGGTTGGGCCAGCAATGTTATCAAAAAATAAAAAGGGGATGATCATTTTGTTATAAATATATTTAAATAATAAGTGATATTATTACATTCGTCCTTAAATCTTACCAAGCTTTTGTACACAATCACTAGGATTTTCGTGCCAAAACAATCCAGGATTTTATTTGTTAAGAAATTATTTTTATAAGTTAATAAGAGGTGGGATATTGTTTTCTTACATATGTAAGTATCTGTTAAATATATGATGACAATAAAAATAACATATAATAACATATAAAATAATTTAAATATATATAATATAGTTAGAAGGGAAACATAAGTTGGACCTGGCGTTCCTATTCTTATATAGAAAAATAGAACAGACCTCTGCGTTTTCTTCAAAAAAATACATAAATTGGGCTGCCAAAAATAAAACCTCGGATGGGAGGTCCATAGGCCGGTCGATACATGACGGCCCTAAGAAAATACAAACAGGCCTATGGACCTCGCATCCGAGATCGTGGGCTGCACATGTTAAAAATGAAAGCCTAGATGCGGCAGCCCAAAACCACGTCCAACACTTGCCAAAACTTCGTCCCTTGTTTTCTTTGTGTTTCGCACACTCGACATTGTGTGGGCATTTTGACTGTGCATCATATGAAGATGTGCTATGCATGAATGTTGATCAGCATGATGTTAACTGGCTGGTAGTTCCATTTTCGACCATGAATAAAACTTCCAACATGATGTTAACCCTGTTTGAAAAGGCCGTGTTAATATAAATGCCCTGCCTATGAAATTTGCAGTTTCTTATCTGAAACTGAACTTGCAGTTTCTTATCTGAAACTGAAACTTGCAGTTTCTTCTCTGAAAATCACATTGTCTGCACTTTTATACTCCTATGAAACTACATTTTTTAAGTGCTAAAAATAGATCTCTAGAATTTATAAAATACTTCATATGCTCAATACTGCAAATATGAAATTCAAAAGACATTCATATCTGGAAGTACTCTCAAAATACACAACACAAAACACAATTCACAACCTGCAAATACTGACAACCCTAAGCTCTTCCTGACAATTCACAACCTGCCCGACTATTGGGCTGGGGGGGGGGGGGCAGCCCCTCCTATTCCTCGGCGGCAGACAGCCGCCCCATGAGACGATGTGAATGGCGAGGGAGACAAATGGCGGGGAAGCATCGTCGGGCCAACTGCTTTTCTCCTCTTGTAGTTGGGTTCGGTCGATGAAGACTCCATCGGCTCGCTCTGGCAGGACACCCTCACAAACGGCACCCTGTAGATGCTCGATCCTTCAATCTCTGGTGGATGCTCCATCTGGGATCGATACTCCCACCACCGCTCCCTCATGATCGGATTCGATGAATCTATTTGCTCCATGGCCCAGAGGAGCAGCTCTATGTACTCCGGCGCAACTCCCTCCGGGAGTATCGCTGCCTTTTCGCTCTGTTGCAGATATTTGGCCATGGATGTCGCCATCGCTGCTAGTTGGTCCTTGTTGTCAAACCAAGATTGTATCTCCAACATCCTAGCTAGCTTCACATGGTCGCCGTCTGCGATCCTCATGTATCGGTTATACTCCTCCATCGATCTACTTCTCCACAACACCTTCACTCGCCGGCGGTGGTTTTTGAATGGAAGAGGAGAGGAGCATCGCTGGTTTTGGATTAGAATGGGAGAGGAGCGACGTTGGTTTTGGACTGGAACAGGAGAGGAGGGGCGGTGGTTTTGAAATGGAAGAGGAGAGGAGCGGCGCTGCATTTAGATTGGAACAGGAGAGGAGCGGCGGTGGTTTAAGAGGAGAAGAGTGGAAGAGCGGCGTTGGTCTTGGAAGTATTTTTTTGTTGTTTTGCGTATTTTGGGTCAAAGTTTGACCACGTACTGTATTTGACAAGCAAAATGTGAATGCAAGTCACCAAAAATTGTATCGTTTGGTTCGTATTTGAATGTACTTTCAAATTATATTATTTTTGCAACATATAACATATATTTTATTTGCGAAAATCATGGTCAATTATGACCCAAAATAAAAGGGAGACTAGTTAATGTGGGGTCGCTTTCTTAATTGAAGGGTAAATTGATTTTGATTTTGATCCCGTCACAGCGCGCCGGCCCTCTCGCCCAATCCTAAATCACTGCCACACGCTCCTCTCCCTCTTCTCCATTGCAAAACCACCTCCTCTCCTCTCCATCATCTCCATTCCAAAACCACCATCTCGCCTCTCCCTCTTCTGATCTTCTCCATTGCAAAACCACCTCCTCTCCTCTCCATCATCTCCATTCCAAAACCACCATCTCGCCTCTCCCTCTTCTCTATTGCAAGACCACTGTCTCTCCTTCCATCTTCCAAAGATAGCACCGGACCACTCAGAAGGACATCTATGGAGAGGATGCAGCGGTGAATCAGGCAGATCGTCGGTGGCGACCAGGCAAAGTTAGCCAGGTTGAAGGAGATCCTTAGTTGGTTTGACAATGAGTGGTAGATTTCGAGGATGGTGCTGGCCATGTGGCAATGTATGCGAAAGAGCGAGACGGCGGTGATGAGGGCGGCGATGTACATGTACTCCTCGGCGGCAGTCACCCCGCAGTCCTCCGAGTTCATCGAGTATCTCCTCTGGGCGATGGAGCAGACAGATTCGCCCGAGGCGACAGTCAGGAGGAGGTGGTGGGCGTACAGGTCGAAGGTCGAGCACCCAGAGGATAACGAATCGATTGAGTATGGTGTGCCGTTCGTGAGGGTGCAGAGCCAGCCGGAGCCACAAGAGTATTCGTTCTCCCACCACAAGAGGAGGCCAGATGGCGTGACATCGCTTCCCCACCATTCTCCATGGTTCCCTCGATGCTCGCCTCGTTTCAACGATGGCGGTAGGGTTTAAGGTAAGCTTCGCACTAACCTAATCTTCCACCTGCTCATGCTTACAATCAGTGTGACAACTAATGAAAATCATGCTTACAATCAGTCTCCGAGTACTACGCCAATCACCCTAAAATAGGTCTGGACCTTTGGGTCAAAGTTGTGACACAGTGTACAAATAAAGAAAAATAGATTGATGCTTCTTTCAGAAAAGAGTACTCCCTAGAAAACTGCCAATATAAGCTACTAGTATTTGGTTAGATGATTTGCTACCGAGAAAGATCCATCCACAGAGAGCGCCACACATCCCACTGGTGGTGGTGGATGCCAATGCGTGCATGCAACATGGTTGGTGTCGGTAATTTTTTACTTGGCACACCTCACACTCTGCATATATGCCGGTTCTATACGTACATTTGTGCAGTTCCACCAAAATGTAGCTGAATAACCCTGTTTGCACAGATAATGAAAAAGCGTGATTACATTATAGTGGCACTAGTTGATGAAACACACAAAATAAATAGAAGAAAATATTGCGATAGTATCATAGTATGCCATGCTGCGAGGGCGAGATGGGCCCTGCGACGCCTCATACGATACGCCTCATACTGGACATCGTCCCAAGTCTCCCAGATACACCTTCTGCCTGTGATGAACATCAGTGTACAACAGTAGTACAAGGAGGCGCCTTGAGACACTCAAATCTCTATTTTTTTACATATCAACTAAAATTAAGCACCCCAGTTTGCAGAAACGCTTAAACATTAACAATGGGACTAGTTGATGAAACATACATTAACAAAGAGAAGCACTTTCTTTATCTACATTGGAAATGAAATGATAGAGATGACACTCGCTCTATTTTAACTATATTATTACTTCATTTTATCAGTGACACTAGGGTCGAGCAGGTGGCAAATGAGGTGTATCGTGCGTTGCAAGGATGGAGGACGGGGGTGCTTAGACTGGGATGCTGAAGCTGGCTCTTTCAGTCACCAACATGGATGATTCAATTCATGGGACCTTTTGGTGCAGTTCACCTAAAATGAAGCAATGTCCCGTGAGCTAGCAGCTTCTTCTTCATTTTTTAAGAAAAGGGCTCCAGCCCCGGTTCCATTTCCATCAGAAAACGAAACCCACAGAGCTTCTTCTTCATTAGTTGCAATAAAATTGAGCAACATCAAGGTTGGTTGTGAAGCTCCTGGAATGCTCAACTATAATTTGGATATCATTTGTGCAGTTCAACTAAGATCGAGCGTGAAATGTGTATCTCTGTTTGCGCAAAAAAGATGGAAAGGAGGGTGACTAACAAGTGATGAAACATGCATCAAATGAAAAGAAGCATGTTCCTTATCTGAATGGCAATCCTACAAGGACAGTAGCAATTTGTAAAGCACTAGCATTGCTAGATATTAATGTGGGCATTAGGATTAACTATGACAACTGTTAAATACGACATTACTTCGGGCACAGGAGAGTAGGCGGACTAGGACAGTTGCATTTCTAACGAAAAGAATCAACTTATCTTAATGGGAAATTTTAGCAGGACATGTAAAGAAGTGCCATTGATTCATATTACTAGAGGCATTACATTGAAAACAACATTGGTTTAACGTGTCCTCACTTTTAGGAGTGCGACTGCTACATTTTACCAATGGCATTACATAAGAGTGGCTCGGGGCAACAAACATCAGAACAGGATATCTGGGTTGGTCCCATTTTTGTTCGGTATAGCCACCTTATACTGTGTGAGGCTAGCAAATCTAGTGCTGGACTTACTCTGTTGACTTGTCCCCCAGTCCCCACTTTCTTTCCTTTTTCAACCAATACATCGGGTTTATATTGAGTTTGTACTGCGTTTCCCTTTATTTCCCTATTAGACCTAGAGACAAGTTGGATAGCCAGTCTCTGCTACTTTTCGCCCCCATTATTTCCTCTTTCGACCAAGTCCTAGATTCAGGTAACAAATCCTCCCCCACCCCCACCCCCTTTCTTCCTTGTTTGAACCAAATAGTACTAGATTCGAGTGCATGAACTAGTTTTACCTCTTAAACGTAAAAAAATTAGGTGGTTTTCGAACAGCCGATCGATCCTATCTACGAGGGGGCCTGAGAAATAGTAAAAGATACAAATGCAGCAACGTCAGGAGATCGGGAAGTAGAGCAAGTCTGGTTTCGAAGGAAGTTATACCTGATGGTCGCCGGGATGTCGCTAGGTGGGCGGCGGGAGGCCGGATCTTCCCACACTACGGCGGCGAGGAAGAAGGGGTCGGAGGCCCTCCCTCGCCAGTGGTGCTTGGGAGAGAACGGCAAGGCGGGCTGATCGAGACGCGCCCAGCAGTGGGTAAGAGCCGTCGCCGAGGACGACCGCGTGAACGTTGCACCTTCTCACCTTCCCCGGCAAAGAGGATCCGGCTAGATCTGTGACCAGCGGTGAGCAGAG
>NC_041386.1:532158579-532178519 GCF_002162155.2 Triticum dicoccoides | reverse complement strand
AGAGAGAGAGAGAGTGGCCACCGCTGTCGTGTTTAGATCTGGAGAGGCCGAGACAGTGTGAAGAGAGCAACACTAGCAAGCAAGCTCGGAGGCTCCTGCCTATATAGTGGAGTAGTACTAGTTTTCTTTTGTCTACCGGAGCCGGCTTGACCTCGTGAATGACTGTCGAGAAGTCTTCATGCACGTGGCCCGGAGGCGCAGTTGTCGTCATTTTGATCTGAAGCGCCGGATTATAACATATAACACGAAAAATGCCACATGATAAGAAATCATAACCTCACTGCCCAAAGGAGACAACATGAACCCCGACGGACAAACTAGACGAGGAACAAAGCTCAAATTAAAGATAAACTCGTAGAAAAGGGGTCCGTCGATAGATGTCCTAATTAACATAGCCAGCTTGACCTAGATGGCAGCCGAGTAGTCACTATTCATGCATGTGCCCCAATGACTAGCCCAACTCAGTTGTCGCTGTTTAACCCTCGCAGTGATCCGAACCACATGACACCTAATTTTGCGAGATGACAAGAAAACTTTTTTTAGATTTCTCACCACAACTACAGCCATGTACAACACAGCCTGCATGATATGTAGACGATAGCCAATCTAGGCATGTTTGCCGGAGTCTGGTGACATGCATGGACGAACTGATCTTCCGTGTCTTGCAGGGATCGTCCAGGCACCAACATAGTACAACACTTCTCTAGTACTATCGCTCGTCTCCCTCTTCTATTAAGTCACCTGACTAGCGGGGCCGGGGAGTGTGCCTATGGTCGGTTCTCAATTGCCGTCCCACATGTGTGTGCAAACGCAATATGACACGCGTTCCATTCGGAGAGCAGCGTGCCAGACCGACCGACCGTCTGGGGTGCGATGCGAACGCGACGGGCGTGCTGTATACCCCGTACATGTGTACCGCCGTTTTCTAGACGCTTTGCTCCATGGCGCGTGCGCAATCCATGGATACAAAATTAGTATGCTGTATACTATTTAGAAGTCGAGGGCGGGGCTTTTCCTACGCGGTAGGCGGCGCGGCAGTTCCGCCTAGTCGGTTCGACAGAGACGTGAGAAGACGAGGGAGTAGGCTGCTGCAAACGTAGGGCTATGTGATTTGACAGCGAGTTACTGCTGGACAGGTGGGGCCCCATGATTTGACTTGCCATTATCATTTTAACTGCGGCGCTACGACCGGCGTGAGTCTCCCGATTCCTGACCACCTCCATACAGGTGCCTCTCCCAATGCTCCACCATGCAGTAGAGACTGGCTCTTGCATGAGAGCCCACTTCTCCACTTTTTCCTTGCCTCTCTTTCCTCCACATATGCAAAAATGCCATGTAAAGCACACTGTTGTACTTACCTTTACTTGCTCCTACAAGTGCTTAAGCTTGCCACATAGGCATAAAGTCTGATGTGGCAAGTTAATCAAGAAGAGAGAGAGACTAGTTTGGTGACCCAAGGAAGAAACGGTGCTAAGCGCGTGTACCTAGGTGAAAAGACAATTTTGAGTCTATACCTAATTAAATGAAGCAAACTTAACAACACCATTTCATTGGAAGAGGTTACTCCTTGGCAAATGCAATAAATACTAGTACTCCCTGTGTCCTATAATATAAGAACATTTTTGGCACTACACTAGTGTCAAAAACATTCTTATATTATGGGACGGAGGGAGTACGAAGAAAGAGATAGAGAGGAGTAAAAAATACACTTATAGCCAAGCTTATAGCCAACCTTGTTATAGTATGAGTGACTAAGTGATGACTATGTATGACATGCCAACATCAGATAGCCTAACGCACCGTGTTAAATCTCCAAGGGCGCGAACGCGCGAGCGACGCGACGGTCGTGGTAGGCGCGACCATGATACTGGCTGCTGGCAGCCCTTGGATCTGGGATCAAACGATCGCATGCTAAGTTGCTAAAAATTTGCAGAATAACCCTCCAGGATAGGATATTCACCCATAGGTCTAGAATCACGCCATGCAACCATTCGATCTCAGATCCAAGGGCTCTCGGAAGCCCGTATCATGGGAGAGTGGAAAGCCACTACCCTGCTGTTCGCACGCCGGCAGTTCGCTCCTACTCGTCCCCGCACGTCCTTCAATACTACGGCGGTTTGCTCCTAGTCGTCCCGTCCATTCACATTACGGCAGTTCCACTAATCCTAACCCTCCTCCCAATTCCATGGCATCCCAAATCTCCACGATCGGCGGTGAGTACAAGGTTAGAACCATCACCGGCGATGAGTTCGACGTCATCTACACCCGTTCTTCCGTGACGGTGAAAGGATGCCTTTCTCGCTTCAGACGCATGTTCGAAGACTCAGATGATGAGTGGGTCGCTGGGCTAGATGTTGAGTACACCACATGTAACACCCCAGATGTAACCTACCTTATTTGTATTCCAACTCTTGCCATTTCAGGCACTAAGTTATATTATTTCCTTGTTGTCGGGTTTTTTGTCTCCGTGTGTTTTGTCTTTGTCATGCATCTCATATCATGTCATCATGTGCATTGCATTTGCATACGTGTTCGTCTCATGCATTCAAGCATTTTCCCCGTTGTCCGTTTTGCATTCCGGCGCTCCTATGTCCTCCGGTGTCCCTTTCTACCTCTTTTCGTGTGCGGGTGTTAAACATTTTCGGATTGGACCGAGACTTGTCATGCGGCCTTGGTTTACTACCGGTAGACCGCGTGTCAAGTTTCGTACCATTTGGACTTCGTTTGATACTCCAACGGTTAACCAAGGGACCGAAAAGGCCTCGTGTGTGTTGCAGCCCAACACCCCTCCAAAGTGGCCCAAAACCCACCTAAACCTCATCCATCATCTAGATCGTTCGATCATGATCGCGTGGCCGCAAACCGCACCTCATTTGGAGCTTCTTAGCTCCCTGTACCTCTATATATAGGTCCCTCCATGAAAATCCCGGGTCTCTTCCCCCCTAACACTAGTCTCTTTCGTCCCCGCGCCGCCGGACAAAATCCGGACAGCAGGACAACGTCCGCCGCGGCCCCGCGCCAGTCATGCCTCGCCATGTGGCGCCTGCCGTCCGCCGCCGCCGAAGCCCGAGGCCGGCCCTCCCGTCGCCCGACCGGGCCCCGAAGCCCCAGAGCCTGCTCCGCCCATGTGCCGTCCATCTTCTCCCGCGCCGGCGCCGAACCTCGCCGCCGACCACTGCCTTCCGCGCCGACCACCGCCTGACGTCGCCGTCCGGCGCTCCCTCGCCGCTACTCCGGCACCGGCCACCACTGCGGCGTCGCCTCTCCGTCTTCTCCCCCGGCCGGACTCCGCCGACCCAGAACTCCGGCGATCTCCTCGGGCTGCGTGCGATCTGGATCTGAGATCTGTTTCGGTTGACTTTTCCCCAGAAACCCTAATTATTTTGCATACTTTGACATGCCATAACTCTGCATCCGTAGCTCTGATTCGTGCGTGTAGCATATCAAAATGTTCGTCTCAAAGAGTACATCATTTCATCGCATTGCATCATTTCCATTTGAGCTCATCTTGATGCCCGAAATGCTGTTGGAAGAGGGCTATGCGATGATAGTTTCAGATCTGTTTTAGCAAATGCACTTTTGTCATTTTTTGCCATGATTAATGTGTCCCTCCAACTTTACAAACGTGCACGACGTGTTTCACGTGTCTCAACTCCGCAAGTGTTTCAAGACCCCTGACCGCACCGTCAACTTCGAAGACATTGTTCTCCAAGAAGTCCTGTCTTATCATGAGCACCCAGTTGCTATTCTTGAAGAAACTGAGCGCAAGACTCGCAACAAGTCTATCAAATTCCTCAAAGTCAAGTAGTCACATCATTTCGATCGTGAAGCCACCTGGTAATGCGATGATCACCTCCGTTTTGAGTACCCGGAGTTTTCTTAGTCCTAGATCTTGGGACGAGATCCTTTCGTAGTGGTGGAGTGTTGTAACACCCCAGATGTAACCTACCTTATTTGTATTCCAACTCTTGCCGTTTCCGGCACTAAGTTATATTATTTCCTTGTTGTCGGGTTTTTATGTCTCCGTGTGTTTTGTCTTTGTCATGCATCTCATATCATGTCATCATGTGCATTGCATTTGCATACGTGTTCGTCTCATGCATTCGAGCATTTTCCCCGTTGTCCGTTTTGCATTCCGGCGCTCCTATGTCCTCCGGTGTCCCTTTCTACCTCTTTTCGTGTGCGGGTGTTAAACGTTTTCGGATTGGACCGAGACTTGTCATGCGGCCTTGGTTTACTACCGGTAGACCGCCTGTCAAGTTCCGTACCATTTGGACTTCGTTTGATACTCCAACGGTTAACCGAGGGACCGAAAAGGCCTCGTGTGTGTTGCAGCCCAACACCCCTCCAAAGTGGCCCAAAACCCACCTAAACCTCCTCCATCATCTAGATCGTTCGATCACGATCGCATGGCCGCAAACCGCACCTCATTTGGAGCTTCCTAGCTCCCTCTACCTCTATATATAGGTCCCTCCACGAAAATCCCGGGTCTCTTCCCCCCTAACCCTGGTCTCTTTTGTCCTCCGCGCCGCCGGACAAAATCCGGACGGCCGGACAACGTCCGCCGCCGCCCCACACCAGTCACGCCTCGCCACGTGGTGCCCGCCGTCCGCCGCAGCCGAAGCCCGGGTCCGGCCTTCCCGTCGCCCGACCGGGCCCCGAAGCCCCAGAGCCTGCTCCGCCCGTGCGCCGTCCATCTTCTCCCGCGCCGGCGCCGAACCTCGCCGCCGACCGCCGCCTTTCGCGCCGACCACCGCCCGACGTTGCTGTACGGTGCTCCCTCGCCGCTACTCCGGCACCGGCCACCACTGTGGCGCTGCCTCTCCGTCTTCTCCTCCCCCGGCCGGACTCCGCCGACCCAGAACTCTGGCGATGACGAGCAACTCCGGTGATATCCTCGGGCCGCGTGCGATCTGGATCTGAGATCTGTTTCGGTTGACTTTTTCCCCAGAAACCCTAATTATTTTTGCATACTTTGACATGCCATAACTCTGCATCCGTAGCTCCGATTCGTGCGTGTAGCATATCAAAATGTTCGTCTCGAAGAGTACATCATTTCATATCGTTGCATAATTTCCATTTGAGCTCATCTTGATGCCCGGAATGCTGTTGGAAGAGGGCTATGTGATGATAGTTTCAGATCTGTTTTAGCAAATGCACTTTTGTCATTTTTTCCATGATTAATGTGTGCATGCTATGATCCTGAGCTCTACATGAGTTGTGAAGTATGCTATGCCATCTTTACAGGGGTGTATGCCATGTATTTTTGTGATGTTTGTGGTGACTAGCACAAACATGCAAAGTAGCTTACTCAATTATGCTGATTTCAGGGACTTAGAATTTCACTAAGTCCTTGCCCTGTCATTATTTTATGCCATATGTTCATGTTGTTTCTTAGTGACCCGTGCCTCTTTTGAGCATGATCAGTAAGGATGTTTTGTAGATAATGTTGTGCTCTATCCATCCATGCCTTTGTTTGCAATTATGGAGCACCCTAGCTTGAGTCAATTGAGCTCTACTTTTGCTATAAAATGTTCCTGGCAGATTGTTAACATGTTTAGCGATTTTGCCGAGCTCGTTGTTGTTGATCCAAGCATGCTATGTTGTTGTTCTTGCTATGATTAGCTTCTATGCCATGTCTATTTGCTGGGTGTATGCTTAGTTTATAATGCCATGCTTTGTAGTGAGTGCATCAAGCTCGTAAACATGCCTACTCGTTATCTATTTTGCCATGCTCCAGTTTTTCACTAAGTCTGAGTGTGTTTATGTTTTTGCTATGTTCACATGCTTGCAATTGTATTTTCTGATCCCTTTTGGCTCATGGTAACTAAGGTACTTTTGTTGTATGCTTTGAGTAGCTTCATGCCATGCCTTGCTTTGCCATGATATGTTCCTGTAGCATGTAGTTTTCATGCTCTAAAGATTGCTTCCTGATGATAGATTCCTGACTTGCTGTTAATTTCACTAAGTCTGAAACCTGTTATCTTTTGCACTTTTGCCATGCTTGTTTGAGCTTGCTATTGAGTGAATTAGCCGTATCTCAGTGTTCATCTTTTGTCAAGCATCATGAGTGGATCCCTGCCATGTATTGTTTTGCCATGTTTGAGTGCAGTTGCTTATTTATATTGATGCATTTAGAAGGCTACTTGCTGTTAATCGCAGATCGGTGCCATTTCCAAACCGTGCATCCGATTCCGGTGATCTTTATATCGATTTCAACCGAAATCACCTCCCCTTTACAGTGGTACTCTTGGTTTTCCAAGTTGAGGCCATGTTCAATCATTCCTTTCCAAATCATGCATATGCATCACATATCGCATCCCGCATACCATACCATGTTTGCATCATGTTGCTTGAGCATTGCACGTGGTTGATTGTGTTCCTTTTTGTTTGTTGTTCTTGCTTGGGTAGATCCGGGAGACGAGTACGTGAACGAGGAGCCCGTTGAGTACGCTTACGAGGATCAAGTCGACTCTGAGAACTTTGCAGGCAAGATGACCATACCCTCGAAATCACTTCTATCTTTGCTTGCTAGATGCTCGCTCTTTTGCTATGCCTATGCTACGATACCTAACACTTGCTTATCATGCCTACCAAATTGCCATGTCAAACCTCTAACCCACCTTGTCCTAGCAAACCGTTGTTTGGCTTTGTTACCGCTTTGCTCAGCCCCTCTTATAGCGTTGCTAGTTGCAGGTGAAGATTGGAGTTTTGTTCCTTGTTGGAACATGTTTATTGTTGGGATATCATCATAATATCTTGTTTATCTTAATGCACCTATATACTGGGTAAAGGGTGGAAGGCTCGGCCTTATGCCTGGTGTTTTGTTCCACTCTTGCCGCCCTAGTTTCCGTCATATCTGTGTTATGTTCCCAGATTTTTGCGTTCCTTACACGGTTGGGTTATAATGGGAACCCCTTGACAGTTCGCCATGAATAAAACTCTTCCAGTAATGCCCAACATTGGTTTTACCATTCGCCACCTAGCCTTTTCCCTTGGGTTTCGCGGACTCAAGGGTCATCTCTATTTTAACCCCCCCGGGCCAGTGCTTCTCTAAGTGTTGGTCCAACTAAGCGATGTCCGGGGATACCAGGGGCAACTCTGGGCTGGCCTACCCGACGTCTTGCTCATCCAGTGTGCCCTGAGAATGAGATATGTGCAGCTCCTATCAAGATTTGTCGACACATCTGGGTGGTGTTGCTGGTTTAGTTTTACTTTTGTTGAGATGTATTGTAACCGGGATGCCGAGTCTGATCGGATTGTCTTGGGAGAAGGAATATCCTTTGTTGACCGTGAGAGCTTGTGATGGGCTAAGTTGGGACTCCCCTGTAGGGTTTTGAACTTTCGAAAGCCATTGCCGCAGTTATGGGCAGATGGGAATTTGTTAATGTCCGGTTGTAGATAACCTGAAACTTAACTTAATTAAAATGCACCAATTGCGTGTGTAACCATGATGGTCTCTTCTCGGCGGAGTCCAGGAAGTGAACACGGTGTTGGAGTTATGCTTGTCGTAGGTTGTTCTAGGATCACTTCTTGATCATAGCTGCTCGTCCGTGCCTTTGCCTTCTCTTCTCGCTCTCTTTTGCGAATATGTTAGCCACCATATATGCTAGTCGCTTGCTGTAGCTCCACATCATACCTTTTACCCTTCCTATAAGCTTAAATAGTCTTGATCGCGAGGGTGTGAGATTGCTGAGTCCCCGTGACTCACAGATTCCTTCCAAACCAGATGCAGGGACCGATGATACCGCTCCAGGTGATTGAACTGAGCTCGAGTGGCTGTTCGATGTGGACTCAGGATGATACTGCGTGTCTTTCCCAGATGATCAGTAGTGGTGCCTAGTTGGGGCGATCGGGGACTATGTTGCATTTGGGGTTTATCTTCATTTTGGTTCCGTAGTCGGACCTTGAGTGTATTTGGATGAATGTATTGACTTATTTATGCATTGTGTGACATGGCGAGTGTAAGCCAACTATGTATCTTTTCCCTTATTGTATTACATGGGTTGTTTGCGAAGATTACCTCACTTGCGACATTGCTTTCAATGCGGTTATGCCTCTAAGTCGTGCTTCGACATGTGGGAGATATAGCCGCATCGAGGGCATTATAAGTTGGTATCAGAGCCAGGTTCCCCGACCTTAGGAGCCCCCTGCTTGATCGAATCGCTGGCGTTGTTGAGTCTAGAAAAATGTTTTGAGTCATTTAGGATTATATATATCGGAGAGTAGGATTCTTTTTACTCCTTAGTCCCTTCGTCGCTCTGGTGAGGCATCCTGACGTAGAGTTTTGACTCTTCTCTTCTCAAATTTCACTAATTATTTTTAGGATCACGCGGGTATCTTGGAATCGTTCCGATGGTTTTGTGACGAGAACATTGTTCTTGGTGCCTCCTGACATTTAGGGGTTGTGGCAGTCTCCCGGGGAGTCGAGCTCCAAGGTGTTGTCGTCACAATTTTATCGTTGCAATTCTGGAATACCTGAGTTTCGCCGACATCGAAAATCTCTTTTATGCAGTTGTTGGTGAGATAACCTCGACGCCACCCAGTACTGGGGTGGGAGTTCGGGAGTATTGCCATAACTCGTATAACGGATGCTTTTTGAAGGTTGAGGTAAATGATTTCTGAAGTTTTCTTGGTTATGTGTTGAAGGATGGATACAGCTGGATATAGGATTTGCTACCTATGGGTGAGATATTATGCTTCCCCTGTATCCCCAACACCTGATTGCATAACCAGAAAGATTCGGGAGTTTCATAGGTGGGAATTCTTGTAGCTCTAGTATTTCTTCCACAAATATTTGGTTTGTGATTGGGTAATCCTCACCAAGTATTTGTTCTTGTCCGTACCTTGTTGTTTTATTCTTCTACCTCTATCTAAGTGGCTTCTCAATTTATGGAAATGTGACGATTTCAATTGGAATGCATTCGTTCATTTTCTTCGGATGTGAAGACTATATGTGTAATTTCGATCCATTTGATTCAGCTTAAATATTTGTCTGTCAAGATGCTAATGGATGTCACCCTATTCAGGATGGCTCCTCCAACGCGCACGACTCCGAATCCTGATCCGCCACCACCACCTCCACCTCCGGAGGCATGGCAAGCTGTGATGGCCGCTATCAATGCAAACACACAACTGATCATGCAAATTCTGCAAGAGCGCAACCAAGGGAATCATGGCCATGGCAACAATCGGAATCAGTTTGCTACACTCAACCAGTTCCTTGCTAATCAGCCAAAGACCTTCAGCAACTGTGTCGATACCTTAGATGCTGATGATTGGCTCGTGGATATCTGCAAGCATTTCGAGTGCAGCAACGTCAGGCCTGAGGACTTTGTCAAGTTTGCCTCCTTCCAACTCAAAGACCAAGCTGCAGAATGGTTTCAGCAATACAAAGATTCCAGAGGAGGCCGTGTGATTACCTGGGATGAATTCCGTCAAGACTTCAAAGCTCATCACATTCCTTAGAGTGTTGTTGAAAGCAAGCGTGAGTAATTCCGCAACCTGAAGCAAGGTAGCTTGTCTGTTTACCAGTATAACATTCTGTTCCAGAGGCTCGCTCGTTTCGCCAAGCAAGACGTCCCTGACGAGAAGAGCATGATTTATCAGTTCAGGGGTGGCCTCAGAGAAGATCTCCAACTAGCTCTCGTCCTTTTTGAGCCGAAGAAGTACGATGAGTTCTACAATATGGCAATGAAGCAAGAGACTGCTCAATTCAAGTGCGATGCTTCCAAGAAGCGAGTCAGAGATGCAACTCCTTCTTCCTCAACTCAAGTGGCTTCTAAGCAGCAAAAGTATTGGCAGCCTCCTCCTCTGTTCCGTCAGCCTTATCAGCAGAAGAGCAAAGGTGGCAATGGATCTTCCCACCCACCCAACCCAGGCTTTCAGAACAAGACTTCGTCTCAAGCTCCAAGATCAAGGGCTCCGTATCACCGTCTGCTCTCGGAGGTCACATGCAACAAGTGTCAGCAGAAGGGTCACTATGCCAACAAATGCTTCAATCAGAGGCGTCTCCCTCCTCCTCCTCCTGTGATATCTGCCAGCACCGCAGTGGTCAAGCATGACCCCAAGTCTGCTAAGATCAACATGATGAACGCAGCTCAGGCAGAGGACTCGTCAGATGTCATCATGGGTAACCTTCCTGTTAATGATATTCCTGCAAGAGTGCTTTTTGATACTGGTGCATCTTTGTCATTTTTATCGAAGCCTTTTGCATCCATGCATGATGTGCATACTGTTGATTTGCCTAAGCCGATAGCGGTTCCTTCCCCGGGTTTGTTCATGAACACCAAAATGATGGCTCCGGATGTTACTATCACGTTGGGCGACTATAAGTTTCTTTCTTCGCCAATGGTCCTTGGTAACTCGGATATCGATCTTGTTCTTGGAATGGTCTGGCTTTCTAAGCACAAGGCTCAGCTCGATTGTGCTGCCAGGCAGATTCAATTGACTCATTCGTCTGAGGATGCAATTGTCTTTGCCGCTCGTGATGATACCATCCGACTGTTTTCTCTCAATGAGAAAGGCGAATTGGATGCCATCTTTCAAATCCCAGTCGTTTGCGAATATCAAGACATCTTTCCAGAAGAGCTTCCAAGAATGCCTCGGCACCGGCCAGTTGAATTCGTCATCGATCTTGAGCCTGGCACGGAACCTGTTTGCAAACGTCCTTACAAGCTTGGACCTGAAGAGTTGAAGGAGCTGAAGAAGCAACTCAATATTCAAGAGCGTATGGGTCTCATCCGACCAAGTTCTTCTCCATGGGGTTGTGGAGTTCTTTTTGTGAAGAAGAAGGATGGAACGAACCGACTTTGTGTCGACTACCGTCCATTGAACAAGAAGACTATAAAGAACAAGTACCCACTTCCCAACATCAATGAGTTGTTTGAACAACTCAAAGGTGCTCAAGTATTCTCCATGCTTGATCTCCGTATGGGCTATCATCAGATTCGCATTCGTGAACAAGATATCCCTAAGACAGCATTCAGAACAAGCTATGGTTCATATGAATACACTGTCATGTCTTTCGGCCTCGTCAACGCTCCTCCAACATTCTCTCGCATGATGAATTTCATCTTCAATGCCTACACAAATGACTTCGTCTTGGTCTACCTCGATGACATTTTGGTATTTTCCAAGAACAAGGAAGATCATGCCAAGCACTTGCGTTTGGTGCTGGATAAACTCAGAGAACATCAGTTCTATGCGAAGTTTTCAAAGTGCGAGTTTTGTCTCAATGAGGTTCTCTACCTTGGGCATATCATTTCCGCCAAGGGCATAGCGGTTAATCCTGAGAAGGTGTCTGCAATTGTGAATTGGGAACCACCTCAGAATGTGAAGCAACTCCGCAGCTTCCTTGGGCTCGCAAGCTACTGTCGGAGGTTCGTTGAGAACTTTTCAAAGATCGCGAAGCCTCTTTCCAACCTCCTACAGAAGCATGTGAAGTACGTGTGGTCTCCTGAATGTGACATCGCTTTCGACACCCTGAAAGAGAAGTTAGTCACGGCTCCAGTTCTGACTCCTCCTGATGAATCCAAACCGTTCGAGGTCTTTTGTGATGCTTCCCTTCAAGGTCTTGGTGCAGTGTTGATGAAAGAGAAGAAAGTTGTGGCCTATACCTCTCGCTAGTTGAAGCCCAATGAAAAGAACTACCCCACTCATGACCTCGAGTTGGCGGCAGTTGTGCATGCTCTTTTAACTTGGAGACATCTCTTATTGGGAAGAAAAGTGGACATCTTCACTGACCACAAGAGTCTCAAGTATATCATCACTCAGCCAAATCTCAACCTGAGGCAGACTCATTGGGTCAAGATGATTCAAGAGTATAATTCGAGTATCGAATATACTCCAGGCAAGGCCAATGTAATTGCTGACGCATTGAGCAGGAAGGATTACTGCAACAATTTGATTCTCAAGCCTTACCAACCCGAGCTTTGTGAAGCTTTCCGCAAACTCAATCTGCAAGTTGTTCCTCAAGGATTTCTGGCCAACCTCCAAGTCTCTTCTACTTTGGAAGATCAGATTCGTGAGGCTCAATTTCTTGATGCCATGGTGAAGAAGGTGAAGATTGGGATTGCCAAGAGTCAACCCAAGTACAAGTGCTATTGTCTTGATGACAAGGATACTCTATTCTTCGAGGATCGCATTGTTGTGCCTAAAGGTGATCTTCGTAAAGTCATTATGAGCGAGGCTCACAATTCACTCCTCTCTATACACCCTGGAAGTACAAAGATGTACCAGGACCTCAAGCAGTCGTATTGGTGGACTCGAATGAAGCGTGAGATTGCTCAGTTCGTGAATGAATGTGATGTCTGTAGAATAGTGAAAGCAGAACACCAATGACCAGCTGGTCTCCTGCAACCTCTTGCCATTCCAGAATGGAAGTTTGACCATATTGAGATGGACTTCGTGACTGGATTTCCAAAGTCCAAGCGTGGCAATGATGCTATCTTCGTTGTCATCGACAAACTCACTAAAGTTGCTCATTTTCTTCCTATCAAAGAATCTATCACAACAGCTCAGTTGGCAGAGCTATATACCTCCTGGATTGTCTTGCTGCACCGCATTCCGCAGTTGATATCTTCAGATCGTGGCAGCATCTTTACCTCCAAGTTTTGGGATTCTTTTCAGAAGGCCATGGGCACCAACATTCGCTTCAGCACAACTTTTCATCCTCAAACTAGTGGCCAAGTCGAGCGAGTAAATCAGATTCTTGAAGATATGCTCAGGGCTTGCATCATCTCTTTCGGTATGAAGTGGGAAGATTGTCTTCCATATGCCGAGTTCTCCTACAACAATAGCTTCCAAGCGAGTTCGGGCAAGGCCCCATTTGAAATTCTCTATGGCAGGAAGTGTTGTACTCCTCTTAACTGGACAGAGACTGGTGAACGTCAACTTCTTGGCAATGATTTAATCACAGAGGCAGAAGAGATGTGCAAAGTCATTTGTGGTAATCTCAAAGCCGCGCAATCGCGCCAGAAGAGTTACTATGATAGCAAGCATCGTGACTTGGCTTTCGAGATTGGAGACCATGTTTACCTCCGCGTCTCTCCAATGAAAGGTACTCGTCGCTTTGGTATCAAAGGGAAGCTTGCCCTAGATACGTGGGTCCTTTCAAGATCACCAGCAAGAGAGGCGATCTCGCCTATCAACTTGAGCTTCCCTCCAACTTTGCAAACGTGCACGACGTGTTTCACGTGTCTCAACTCCGCAAGTGTTTCAAGACTCCTGACCGCACTGTCAACTTCGAAGACATTGTTCTTCAAGAAGACCTGTCTTATCATGAGCACCCAGTTGCTCTTCTTGAAGAAAGCGAGCGCAAGACTCGCAACAAGTCTATCAAATTCCTCAAAGTCAAGTGGTCACATCATTCCGACCGTGAAGCCACCTGGGAACGCGAGGATCACCTACGTTCTGAGTACCCGGAGTTTTTTCAGTCCTAGATCTCGGAACGAGATCCTTTCGTAGTGGTGGAGTGTTGTAACACCCCGGATGTAACCTACCTTATTTGTATTCCAACTCTTGCCGTTTCCGGCACTAAGTTATATTATTTCCTCCTTGTCGGGTTTTTTGTCTCCGTGTGTTTTGTCTTTGTCATGCATCTCATATCATGTCATCATGTGCATTGCATTTGCATACGTGTTCGTCTCATGCATTCGAGCATTTTCCCCGTTATCTGTTTTGCATTCCGGCGCTCCTATGTCCTCCGGTGTCCCTTTCTACCTCTTTTCATGTGCGGGTGTTAAACGTTTTTGGGTTGGACCGAGACTTGTCATGCGGCCTTGGTTTACTACCGGTAGACCGCCTGTCAAGTTTCGTACCATTTGGACTTCGTTTGATACTCCAACGGTTAACCGAGGGACCGAAAAGGCCTCGTGTGCGTTGCAGCCCAACACCCCTCCAAAGTGGCCCAAAATCCACCTAAACCTCCTCCATCATCTAGATCGTTCGATCACGATCGCGTGGCCACAAACCGCACCTCATTTGGAGCTTCCTAGCTCCCTCTACCTCTATATATAGGTCCCTCCACGAAAATCTCGGGTCTCTTCCCTCCTAACCCTAGTCTCTTTCGTCCTCCGCGCCACCAGACAAAATCCGTACGGCCGGACAACGTCCGCCGCCGCCCCGCACCAGTCATGCCTCGCCACGTGGCGCCCGCCGTCCGCCGCCGCCGAAGCCCGCGAAGCCCGGGGCCGTCCCTCCCGTCGCCCGACCGGGCCACGAAGCCCCAGAGCCTGCTCCGCCCGTGCGCCGTCCATCTTCTCCCGCGCTGGCGCGGAACCTCGCCGCTGACCACCGCCTTCCGCGCTGACCTCCGCCTTTCGCGCCGGCCACCGCCCGACGTTGCCGTCCGGCGCTCCCTCGCCGCTACTTCGGCACCGGCCACCATCGTGGCACCACCTCTCCGTCTTCTCCTCCCCCGGCCGGACTCCGCCGACCCAGAACTCCGGCGACGATGAGCAACTCCGGAGATCTCCTCGGGCTGCGTGCGATCTAGATCTGAGATCTGTTTCGGTTGACTTTTTTCCCCAGAAACCCTAATTATTTTGCATACTTTGACATCCTATAACTCTGCATCCGTTGCTCCGATTCGTGCGTGTAGCATATCAAAATGTTCGTCTCGAAGAGTACATCATTTCATCTCATTGCATCATTTCCATTTGAGCTCATCTTGACGCCTGAAATGCTATTGCAAGAGGGCTATGTGATGATAGTTTCAGATCTGTTTCAGCAAATGCACTTTTGTCATTTTTGCCATGATTAATGTGTGCATGCTATGATCCTGAGCTCTACATGAGTTGTGAGGTATGCCATGCCATCTTTACAGGGATGTATGCCATGTATTTTTGTGATCTTTGTGGTGACTAGCACAAGCATGCAAAGTAGCTTACTCAATTATGCTGATTTCAGGGACTTAGAATTTCACTAAGTCCTTGCCCTGTCATTATTTTTATGCCATATGTTCATGTTGTTTCCTAGTGATCCGTGCCTCTTTTGAGCATGATTAGTAAGGATATTTTGTAGATAATGTTGTGCTCTATCCATCCATGTCTTTGTTTGCAATTATGGAGCACCCTAGCTTGAGTCAATCGAGCTCTACTTTTGCTATAAAATGTTCCTGGCAGATTGTTAACATGTTTAGCGATTTTGCCGAGCTTGTTGTTATTGATCCATGCATGCTATTTTGTTGTTCTTTCCATTTATAGCTTCTATGCCATGTCTATTTGCTGGGTGTATGCTTAGTTTATCATGCCATGCTTTGTAGTGAGTGCATCGAGCTCGTAAACATGCCTACTCGTTATCTGTTTTGCCATGCTCCAGTTTTTCACTAAGTCCGAGTCTGTTTATGTTTTTGCTATGTTCACATGCTTGCAATTGTATTTTCTGATCCCTTTTGGCTCATGGTAACTAAGGGACTTTTGTTGTATGCTTTGAGTAGCTTCATGCCATGCCTTGCTTTGCCATGATATGTTCCTGTAGCATGTAGTTTTCATGCTCTAAAGATTGCTTCCTGATGATAAATTCCTGACTTGCTGTTAATTTCACTAAGTCTGAAACCTGTTATCTTTTGCACTTTTGCCATGCTTGTTTGAGCTTGCTATTGAGTGAATTAGCCGTATCTCAGTGTTCATCTTTTGTCAAGCATCATGAGTGGATCCCTGCCATGTATTGTTTTGCCATGTTTGAGTGCAGTTGCTTATTTATATTGATGCATTTAGAAGGCTACTTGTTGTTAATCGCAGATCGGTGCCATATTTGTTTTGCTTGCCATTTCCAAACCGTGCATCCGATTCCGGTGATCTTTATATCGATTTCAAATGAAATCACCTCCCCTTTCCAGTGGCACTCTAGGTTTTCCAAGTTGAGGCCAGGTTCAATCATTCCTTTCCAAATCATGCATATGCATCACATATCGCATCCCGCATATCATACCATGTTTGCATCATGTTGCTTGAGCATTGCACATGGTTGATTGTGTTCCGTTTTGTTTGTTGTTCTTGCTTGGGTAGAGCCGGGAGACGAGTACGTGAATGAGGAGCCCGTTGAGTACGCTTACGAGGATCAAGTCGACTCTGAGAACTTTGCACGCAAGATGACCATACCCTCGAGATCACTTCTATCTTTGCTTGCTAGATGCTCGCTCTTTTGCTATGCCTATGCTATGATACCTACCACTTGCTTATCATGCCTCCCAAATTGCCATGTCAAACCTCTAACCCACCTTGTCCTAGCAAACCGTTGTTTGGCTATGTTACCGCTTTGCTCAGCCCCTCTTATAGCGTTGCTAGTTGCAGGTGAAGATTGGAGTTTTGTTCCTTGTTGGAACATGTTTATTGTTGGGATGTCATCATAATATCTTGTTTATCTTAATGCACCTATATATTGGGTAAAGGGTGGAAGGCTCGGCCTTATGCCTGGTGTTTTGTTCCACTCTTGCCGCCCTAGTTTCCGTCATATCAGTGTTATGTTCCCGGATTTTTGCGTTCCTTACATGGTTGGGTTATAATGGGAACTCCTTGACAGTTCGCCTTGAATAAAACTCTTCCAGCAATGCCCAACATTGGTTTTAGCATTCGCCACCTAGCCTTTTCCCTTGGGTTTTGCGGACTCAAGGGTCATCTCTATTTTAACCCCCCTCGGGCCAGTCCTTCTCTAAGTGTTGGTCCAACTGAGCGATGTCCGGGGCTACCAGGGGCAACTTTGGGCTGGCCTACCCGATGTCTTGCTCATCCGGTGTGCCCTGAGAACGAGATATGTGCAGCTCCTATCGGGATTTGTCGGCACATCTGGGTGGTGTTGCTAGTTTAGTTTTACCATTGTCGAGATGTCTTGTAACCGGGATGCCGAGTCTGATTGGATTGTCCTGGGAGATGGAATATCCTTCGTCGACCGTGAGAGCTTGTAATGGGCTAAGTTGGGACTCCCCTGCAGGGTTTTGAACTTTCGAAAGCCGTTCCCGCGGTTATGGGCAGATGGGAATTTGTTAATGTCCGGTTGTAGATAACCTGAAACTTAACTTAATTAAAATGCATCAATCGTGTGTGTAACCGTGATGGTCTCTTCTCGGTGGAGTCCAGGAAGTGAACACGGTGTTGTAGTTATGCTTGTCGTAGGTTGTTCTAGGATCACTTCTTGATCATAGCTTCTCGACCGTGCCTTTGCCTTCTCTTCTCGCTCTCTTTTGCGAATATGTTAGCCACCATATATGCTAGTCGCTTGCTGCAGCTCCACATCATACCTTTTACCCTTCCTATAAGCTTAAATAGTCTTGATCGCGAGGGTGTGAGATTGCTGAGTCCTTGTGACTCATAGATTCCTTCCAAAGCAGATGCAGGGACCGATGATACCGCTCTAGGTGATTCAACTGAGCTCGAGTGGCTGTTCAATGAGGACTGAGGACGATACTACGTGTCCTAGATGATCAATAGTGGTGCCCAATTGGGGCGATCGGGGACTATGTTGCATTTGGGGTTTATCTTCATTTTGGTTCCGTAGTCGGACCTTGAGTGTATTTGGATGAATGCATTGACTTATTTATGCATTGTGTGACATGGCGAGTGTAAGCCAACTATGTATCTTTTCCCTTATTGTATTACATGGGTTGTTTGCGAAGATTACCTCACTTGCGACATTGCTTTCAATGCGGTTATGCCTCTAAGTCGTACTTCGACACGTGGGAGATATAGACGCATTGAGGATGTTACACCACAATCCTGGGACGAGAGAAGGATCTAAAGGACGAAGAGAGGAAGAAGCCCGCCGTGATCCAGGTTTGCGTGCATGACTTATGCTTGGTCTACCACATATGCCATGCCGACATTGAGTGCCAGGATTTTATGGACTTCCTCGAGATCAACCTAGTCAAATTCGTTACTGTAGACTTTGGTAACGATAAAGAAGTCTTGCATCGGATAGGCCTCATTGTAGGCAACACCTTCGACCTCCAGAAGAATCGGTTGGTGTCCTCTCGTCAGCCTTCAATGCTGATCTTGGCAGGAGCCATGGTTCATCCTTCGTATGGTAAACTGGAGAAACCTCCATACACGTTTCATCGCCATGCATGGCAGCGGAATGTACTAGATATAGACCACATCCACTACGCTATAATGGATGGCTACCTTTGCTTCAATATCTACAAGACTTGAAATTATTGAAAATAAAGTTGCTACCATTGAATTAATTGAAAATCTAGATAAAAAGATCCACAATCAAATTACCCAATATGGATCTAGGGTAGGAATGACTTTGAAAAATATTAAGGAAAAGGAACCTATAGTTAATGAGAAAATAAATCTAGATTCCACTAGAATCGATAAACTTGAAGGTATCATTACAAACTTGGGAACCACTTTTTCTTCCGTAAAGAATACTCCAAGTCCTCCTACTAAAATTGCCAAGCTTATGTATGTTCCTAAAAATAAGGGTGAATCATCTAGTAAGGAAACTGCGGATCTTAAATCTATAAGTATTCATCCCAATCCTTTTGCTATCATTAAGGAACCAATTGCTACAAATGAATTTTTCGATCTTGTGCCTAAGAGTTTGATAATCACTAGAAAGAAAGAAATTCCCAAGGGAGATAGATGCCTCATTGAAGAATTGCCTACCAAAGATGGCAATACCTAGATCTATTCTTGCTTGTTATGCCTAGCTAGGGGCGTTAAACGATAGCGCTTGTTGGGAGGCAACCCAATTTCATTTTTATTCCTTGCTTTTTGCTCCTGTTTAGTAATAAATAAATTATCTAGCCTCTGTTTTGGTTGTGTTTTTTGTGTTTAATTAGTGTTTGTGCCAAGTAGAACCGTTGGGAAGACTTGGGGAAAGTCTTGTTGAACTTGCTGTAAAAAACAGAAACTTTAGCGCTCACGAGAACTACTGTCATTTTTATTTGGAAAGTGATATTTAGTTAATTATTTTGCAGATGATTAACAGATAAATCCCTCAGTCCATCAATTTATTTTAGAATTTTTGGGGTTCCAGATCTTGCGCTATCTACAGATTACTACAGACTGTTCTGTTTTTGACAGATTCTGTTTTTCGTGTGTTGTTTGCTTATTTTGATGAATCTATGGATAGTAAAATAGTTTATAATCTATAGAGAAGTTGGAATACAGTAGGTTTAACACCAATATAAATAAAGAATGAGTTCATTACAGTACCTTGAAGTGGTCTTTTGTTTTCTTTCGCTAATGGAGCTCACGAGATTTTCTACTTTAAGTTTTGTGTTGTGAAGTTTTCAAGTTTTTGGTAAAGATTTGATGGATTATGGAACAAGGAGTGGAAAGAGCCTAAGCTTGGGGATGCCCATGGCACCCCCAAGATAATCTAAGGACACCTAAAAGCCAAAGCTTGGGGATGCCCCGGAAGGCATCCCCTCTTTCATCTACTTCTATCGGTAACTTTACTTCACTACAAAAAAAGACACATCCGTGACATTTTGGGCCGAACGAATTTTTTTTCTGTCATACATATGACACTTCTATGATGATAATTGTGACAAAACCCGGTATCATCATAGATGGGGTGGACTCTTACTTCTATGACAAAAAATCATGACAAAAAATGGGCTTTTCGTCCTGGGCGGGCCGGAGACGCAGCTGCATGACATTCTTTGGGCCGTCCATGACGTAAAAAAACCGTGGTAGAAGCGAGGGCGAGGAAAATTTTGGGGAGTTCCCGGTTACGGTGGGAGGTCGGGGGCCGAGCGATGCGCGTTTCTCTCGTACACGTATGCGCGTGTGTGCGAGGCGTTGGCTCTAACTGAACCTGAGCGAGGCGTTGGGCTCTAACTGAACCCGAGCGATTGCACTGCAGGCTACGCGTTACTGAACCCGAGCGATAGATCGATGGCTGTTAACTGAACCCGATCGAGCGATTCCTTCGCTACTGCTACTAACTGAAGCCGATCGATGCTGCCTCTGGATCAACAGTGAGCGTTA
>NC_041386.1:532137495-532158373 GCF_002162155.2 Triticum dicoccoides | reverse complement strand
TGAACAGTTCATGGTGGGGGTGGATGAATAGGACCCCGTGGTATTGCCTCTGGATGAACAAGACCTCGATCGATCGAGCCGGTTGGGGCTGGATGAATAGGACCCCATGGAGGGCTGGATGAACAGGACAACCCTGTGAAGGGCAGGATGAACAGTAGAAGGTGGAGGGCAGGATGAACAGTAGCCCGTGGAGGGGTGGTTGAACAGGAGCCCGTGGAGAGGGCTGGTTGAACAGTAGCCGATGGAGTAGCGCGCGGTGGAGGCTGGATGAACAGGAGCCCGTGGATGAACAGTCGCAGGTGGAGGCTGGAGGAGGTCGACGGTGGATGAATAGTAGCCCGTGGAGGCTGGAGGGGGTCGACGGTGGAGATGAACAGTGTCTCGTGGAGTCCCATTTTGCGGTATGCCACACCCCTCCCGATGAACAGGACCCCCGTTTCGACTGTAGCGCTCCAACACAAGTCCGTTTCGTCTGTTTTGCGGTACGCCACACCCCTCCCGATCAACAGGACCCCCGTTTTGACCGTAGGAGATCCGTTTCCTCCGTTTTGCGGTACGCCAGACCCCTCCCGATGAACAGGATCCTGTTTCGAACGTGGCCGGTCGAACACAAGGCCGTTTCCTCCATTCTGCGGTACGCCAGGCCTCGTTTCCATCGCCTGTTCCGTCCAAGCCCTCCCGATGAACACGACACATTTCGTTGCCTCCCCATGAACACGATGCATTCCGTTGCCTCCCCATGAACACGACGCATTCCGTTGCCTCCCCATGAACACGATGACGACGCTTTTTCTCCGTTCCGACCCAGCCATGTACACGAGCCCTGGCCGTACGTATGCGCGAGTAGCCGTTCGAGACCCCGCCAGTATGTACACATATGTGGCCGTATTTTCTTTCTTGCACCCTGGCCGCCTCTACTACGACACGTGCGCGCCTCTACATCGACCAGTATATATGTACGTACACGTTCGCGACCAGAATGACAACACTATGTATGCTTCGACCAGGTGGGTCCCGACTGTCAGGCACTTCCTTGCGTGCGAAGATGTAGCTGGTGGGTCCCAACAGTCAGGGGGGCGAAATACGATGGCCCGTCCGGTGGGTCCCGCTGTCAGGTGGAGGAATAATTATTTTGCACGTAATAAGGAGGCACTTCCTTGCTGCGGCCGTGGACCCAACTGTCAGCCTCTCCACGTACAGTCCACGTCCGATGGAAGTCATTCCGTGACCATGTTGACCATGCCGCGCCGAGAGCACTAGGGTAGTGGATGACGGCGAGGCGTAGGAAGGGGACGACGCGGAGCCGGGGAAGACACGATAGTGGATGCCCACACGTAGAGGAGTACGAGGGTTCACTGGTTCGCTACGGTGTGAGGCTGTCGTCGCCGCAGAATAACAGGGGGTGTGGGTGAGTAGAGGGATGGCCTGGCCAGCGGTGGGAGTAGTAGGGGGCAGTGAGGCCTCCGCCGCATCGCAGCCGGCCACGGGAGGCAGGAGCACGAGGCACGACCGGCGCTGGTTTGGGCAGCTGGAGCAAGAAGACCAGAGGTTGAAGAAGCACTACGACTATTGGATGGACATCGTACGATCACTGGAGCTAGAATCGTGCATATTGACTAAGTTGACAAAGCCCTCCGTCCCTGTCAACTTAGTAGGCCCACAAGTCAGCCTGCCACTATACCGGGTCCCAGCTAACAATGGGAGTATTCATTTTTTTGTGCATAATAAGGAGGCACTTCCTTCCGTGCGAAGATATAGCTGGTGGGTCCGAGCTGTCACCGGTGGTAATGTTTTTGTCGCGAAATACAGAGGCCCTTTCGGTGGGTCCCTCATGTCAGGTAGAGGAATCATTATTTTGCGCGTAATAAGGAGGCATTTCCTTGCGTGCGACCATGGACCCAGCTATTGGACTCTCCACGTAAACTCCACTTCAGATGCATGTTGGTCGTTGACCACATTGACCAGGCCACGCCGAGAGCACCAGGGCGGTGGACGATGGTGAGGCCTAGGAAGGGGACGACACGGAGGCAGGGAAGACTCGGTAGTTGTTTCCTACGCAGAGGGGAGTACGACTGTACGAGGGTTTACTGGTTCATCTGCCGTCGTCGGAGAATAACAGCAGGTGTGGGTGAGTAGAGGGATGGCTAGGCCAGCGATGGGAGTACGGTCGGGCGGTGAGGCCTACGCGGCAGCACAGCCGGCCACGAGGAGGAGGGAGCAGGCAGTCCCGCTGGCGCTTGTTTGAGCGGCTGGAGCAGGAAGAGCAGAGATTGAAAAAGCACGACGGCCGTTGGATGGACATCCAACAGTCAGTGCTTGCGCGTCAAACTTTTTTTAGGAAAGCCTCAAATCTATGGAAAACAGCATACAGCCCATCTGCCATTATTTCTAATAATTTACAGCCCATTTGCTAATTCTTAAGGTTTTTTTGGAGCCCATATTCTTTTTGTTAGCATTACCGCCCATATTGTGGCAACGATTAAAAAATTATACGAAATTTTGCATATTTCGGTGCGGTCCGAACTGTTTTTAATCCCGAAATTTCGACTCACATTCAAACTGATTTAAAAAGTAAATGTATATCAATATAAAATCCAACAAATTCTCCACGCATGAAAATTAATGTAATTTAAAATCTTGAAATGAAAAAAAAGATATTTGAAACTAATTACCGGTTTGATGTGTTTTAAAAATGTACAACCCATTTCTCATTACTGATGGGCCATTTTCTCGGCCAGCCGAATGAAAGCTCTCCTCGTCTTGAAAGATTTGCAGCCCAATAGGCCTGACAAAGCGACTTACTTGGCAAATCACAAAAAAACTGGGCTGTGGCCATGGACCTAGCTGTCAGCCTCTCCATGTACAGTACTCTTCCGATGGAAGTCGTTCCTTGACCACGTTGACCATGCTGCGCAGAGAGCACCACAGCGGTGGACGACGGCGAGGCCTAGGAAGGGGACAACGCGGTAGTGGAAGCCTGCATGGAGAGGACTACGAGGGTTCACTGGTTCGGCTGTGGTGTGAGGCTGCCGTCGCCGCAGGGCCTGGCCAGTAGTGGGAATAGTAGGGGGCGGCAAGGCCTCTGCGGCAGCACAACCGCCACGGGAGGCAGGAGCATGCGGCACGACCGACACTGCTTTGGACCCAGCTGTAATAAGGAGGCACTTCCTTGCGGCTGTCGTGGACCCAGCTGTCAGCCTCTCCACGTACAATACTCTTCCGATGGAAGTCGGTCGTTGACCACATTGACCACGCCACGCTGAGAGCAGCACGGCGGTGGACGACGGCGAGGCCTAGGAAGGGGATGACGCGGAGCCATGCAAGACGCGGCAGTGGATGCCCACGCGGAGAGGAGTACGAGCGTTCACTCGTTCGGCTGCGGTGTGAGGCTGCCGTCGCCGCAAAATAACAGGGGGTGTGGGTGAGTGGAGGGATGGCCTGGCCAGTGGTGGGAGTAGTATGGGGGCGGTGAGGCCTCCGCGGTAGCACAGCCAGCCACGAGAGGCAGGAGCAGGCGGCACGACCGGCGCTGCTTTGGGCGACTGGAGCAAGAAGACCAGAGGTTGAAGAAGCACTATGGCCATTGGATGGACATCATACGGTCACTTGAGTATTGACTAAGTTGACAAAGCTCTCCGTCCCTGTCAACTTAGTAGGCCCACAAGTCAGCCCAACAATATGGTGGGTCCCAGCTAGCAGGGGGTATTCATTTTTTGGGCGTAATAAGGAGGCACTTCCTTGCGTGCGAAGATATAGCTGGTGGGTCCGACCTGTCAGCGGGGGGAACGTTTTTTTCGCGAAATATAGAAGCCCTTCCTGTGGGTCCTAGCTGTCAGGTGGAGGAATCATTATTTTGCGTGTAATAAGGAGGCATTTCCTTGCGTGCAGCCCTGGACCCAGCTGTCAGCCTCTCCACGTACAGTCCACTTCCTATGGATGTCGTTCATTAACTACGTTGACCAGGCCGCGCCGAGAGCACCAGGGCGGTGGACGACGGCGAGACCTAGGAAGGGAACGACACGGAGCCAGGGAATACTCGGTAGTTGTTTCCCACGTGGAGGAGTACGAGGGTTTACTGGTTCGTCTGCCGTCACCGGAGAATAACAGCATGTGTGGGTAATTAGAGGGATGGCTAGGCCAGCGATGGGAGTACGGTGGGTCCGTGAGGCCTGCACGGCAGCATAGCCGGCCGCGGGAGGAGGGAGCAGGCAGTCCCGCCGACGCTTGTTTGAGCGGCTTGGGCATGAAGAGCAGAGATTGAAGAAGCACGACAGCCGTTGGATGGACATCCAACAGCCACTCCTCTCGTGTGTTGACTAAGTTGACAGGGCGTTGCGTGTGCTTCAACCTTTTTTTTATGAAAGCATACGCATCAACCTGTAGTAGGCGCACAAGTCAGCCTCAAATATGTGGAAAACAGCATACAACCCATCTGCCATTATTTCTAATAATGTACAGCCCATTTGCTATTTCTTAAGAATTTTTTTGGAGCCCATCTTGTTTTTGTTAGCATCACACCCCATATTGTGGCCACGGTTAAAAAGTATACGGAATTTTGCATATTTCAGTGCGGTCAACTATTTTTAATCCAGAAATATCGATTCACATTCAAACTATTTTGAAAAATAATTTATATAAATATAAAATCGAAATAATTGTCCACGCATAAAAATTAATGGAATTTAAGATCTTGTAATGAAAAAAAATTGAAACTAATTCCCGGTTTGATGTGTTTTAAAAATGTACAGCCCATTTCCGGGCAAACCGAATGAAACTCTCCTCGTCTTGAAAGATTTGCAGCCCAGCAGGGCCGATAAAGCAAGTAGACCTTGTTTGGGTATTTCTTAAAAAAATAGAACTAGGCTAGCCATTTTCAGCAAGAAAAAAACACAACTGGGCTCATGATGTGGTAAACATAAATAAAACCCTGGCTAGACAGGCCACAGCCCCCGCACAGCCTCGTTGTTACCCTGATCCGTCGCTAAAACTAGTATAAATAACAACTGCTTGTTCCTAAAAAAACTGCGTGACTTGTTGGGTCCCTGGTGCCAGCCGCTCGTAGTGTAATTCTCTCGTTTATTGACTACGTTGACAATGGCGTGATCCCCAGATGTCCAACCATTAGGAGGAACCATATTTTTGGGCTTGTACTATAGAGGCACTTGCTTGCGTAATGCCATGATGCTGGTGGGTCCCTACTGTCATCCTCACCACGTACAGTCATCTCCTTGTTCCTCTCGGTTGTTGACGATGTTGACAACGCAAGAGGGCGGCGCACCGCGCACGGCGAGCGAACCAAGGCTGCAAGGCAGAGGACGATGGCGAGGCCTCGGAACGGAACGAACAGGAGCCATTGAAGATGCACCGGTCCAGTCGCAGGCGGAGGGGAGTACGAGGGTTGACTGGTTCGGGCGCAGGTACGTGTTGGGGCTGACGTCCCCGGAGAATAACAGGACGTGTGGGGGAATAGAGGGAGGGACTGGCCAATGTTGGAGGGTACGTACGGTAGGGCGGCGGAGGCGCAGCCAGCCATGGGAGGCGGGAGCAAGTGGAGCCGACGGGGTGGTTTGGTTTGGGCGATTGGAGGAAGAAGAAGACAAGAGATAGAAGATACACGACAGATGTTGGATGTCAATCCAACGGCTGGTAGGCAGAATCGTTTGTTGACTGGATAGTAAGTCGACACCACCTTGGATAGGCTATTTCCTCGCGGGTCCCAAATGTCAGAATCCAAATCTGTCACGGTCATGCAGCCTTTCCTATGAAAATTTATAGCCCATTTGATGTGCTAGTTCGAAATAAGTTTGTGGGTGCTGGTGGGGGCTAATCACTTGGCTTCTGTAATGCACGGTGAGCTCAAGCAGTCGGCGAGAGTGATGTTATTTCCCTTGGTTTGGATTTTTTACAATATTTCACTCTAACTTAAACGAATGGCAAGCACCATTTGCCTTGTTTCAAAGAAAATATGACAATCACAGCCGAGTTGAAAAGGGCAGGAACATCTAACTCCAACTTACAAACTGTACAAAAGCACGAGGGTTAATTGTTCATCAGGTTTACAAAAAAAGCAGATTGAAAAGGGCAACAACATCTAACACCAGCACTGTTTTCGGCAGTCATAGTCAAATGGATCGGTCAGGTCCATAGAATGAACATCCTGGGTCGTAAAATTTACTGGATTATGACCACAATATGTTGTAAATAGAAGCCCGGCACGTTCAGAAGCTCTTTTGCCCACCTGAAACTCCTTTTTTTGCTCTTCGACATACCCATCCGTCAAAACCATGCTGCTGATAAACTTAAGCCTAATGGACAATAGTAACCTCGCATTCAGCAGGAAGAATGTGACAAATCTTGTGTTTGCACGGTTGGCTACATATCGTTCTAGCGTTATTGTCTTCAATCGAATCTCATGAGAAGTGAGAAAATCCCGATGCTTACGAATCCACCGATTGGTTATAACTTTCTTACCCCGTCCTGTTGCCTAAATAGACATGAAGATTGAAAACAGTTAAGGTCTAAAAGAAGAGTGTCGAAAGAGCAATAGCTGAACGGTTAATTCTAGTACACTATATGCGGGCTTCCAATGTGCGTGAAATTATCACCTTTATATACAACTTCTCTAGACATGGAAAGCATTGCAGCAAGCCAATAATCTTGTTCAGATCAAAACTATTCATTTGGATATATAAGATCTTGACAGAATCCAGCACCATTGATAGGCCATCCATGGAGAAACTCTTCATTGAGCATAGAACATAATATTAGTACAAAATGTGTACTCCAAGATGATATATAAATTATGCGCAGAAATTTAAAATGCAGCTTATGGTTACAAGTGTAGATGATAATATAAAGTACCTGAAGAACTGTGGAGCCAAACACCATAGTGAAATGAGCACAGAGATCATGTATTACACCCAAGGTCTCCAGTTTAGGCGCAGAGAGGACGGTTATTTGCAACGGTGAATAACTAGAATCAAGGATCAACCTTTCAAGTGAAGGGGCATCTTTCATGGTGAGCTACCTTCCGTCAAAAGAAATTCCAATTCTTACAAGGTTAGGCGACTTTATTTGGAGACAACCGATTCTAACTGTGAAAACAAGCACCAAGCACTCCAACGCATGGCAACTGGAGTGGATGATGCTGTGCAATGAGGCCTCTGATATACGAACCCGCACAAGTGAAAGTTTCTTGAGAAATGGGAGTCGAAGGTTTAGTACCAGATTGTCTGGTAGGTAGCACTACGCAAAGGTGGCGGTGTGGAGAGAGGACGAAAACCCCGAGATGGACATCGGTGCTGAGGGCACAAGTTCATGGCGTTCGGTATGTGGTATGTGTTTTCCAGGGGAATAGTAGAAGTCAAGCAGCTGTAGTTCTGTGAATTCAGGGGATTCCAGCCAGGCGTCCATCATGCAGGGCATGGTATGCTTGCCCAGGTAGCATGACGGGATGCAGAGGCTTTGAACGGAGCCTTGGTGGGAGGAGATGATGGCTCTGGGGATTTCAGAATCATTGAAGAGAGATAGCTAACAACAGTCGAGATTAAGGGGAACGACGCACCATAGAGGGCGCCACCGAATTGAGAGGACTTGGGTGCGGCCGCAATCCTTGGTGGGGAGAAGCGAGATGATCTCCCCAAGGATGGCGTCCGGGAGATCGCTGATGCGGTCCACCCGAGATTCTACGGGTTCCTGGGATCCGGTGGGGGCGGGGTCGTCGCTTCTCCCCGCGCTGCCGGATGCGGGATCTACAACAGGCGCCGCCGCTGGCGGGAGCCTCATCTTCTTGGCGTTGGGGTCAGCCGACTCCATTTTCCTCGAGGGCGTCGCGTCGCCCTCACGGATTTGAGCAGAGTAATGAATGACGAGCCTAGTTGTAGTGCGAGTGAAGAAGAAGGGGAGCTGGAGGTTTTCTGTAGGAGTGAGGAAGAAGGGAAGCTGGGGTTTTCTGTAGGAGTGAGGTGAGGAATTTGGGGGTACGAGTGGAGCGAGCTGACGTGAGGTGGGTGGGAGCGAGGAGGAAGAAGAGCACCCAGGTTTTTGAATTGATTTTACTATCTACTAGTGTGGATGGGCTGTTTTGTCTTGGGACCCGAGAAACAATTACTACTAGTACAGTGGTGACACTCTACAGCTACCCAGAAAAACAATTACTACTAGTACAGTGGAGACACTCTACCGCTTCTGGCTCCTCCTAGGTCATTGAAACGTCTCCCTCTACTGAATGCCGTTATACTTTTGTTCACCGACATGCGGGCCATGCAGCGCGCGGGTTCAAATGCCATCCACCAAATTAGAAGGCAGTATGCAGGCGGAGAGTCACCCCGGTCGTAGCGCGGCAGTAACGAGCCGTCGTATCACAAAACCCCACCTCCCCGCAGTCTAAGTTTAACGGACGAAGCAACCATCATTTCACTCTTTGCTGAATCCCCTTCTCCCTCACTGTCTTCAAGAAAGGCAACACTTGCATCTGCCACTGTTCTTCTCTCCGAACGAATGGAAGGTAAGCGGATCCGTGATGTTGGTATATTTTCGTTCAGAGGAAAAAAAGAACTTTTGCAAAGCAGTAACCGATCCTCACTCTCTTTTTTGTTTCATTTTCATTGCGATTGTGTTTTCCTTTCAGTGGACTCCTAGTATTCGTCAGTTTCATGATGGACCAAGGAGAACCAGGCAAAGAACTGCCGATATTGGAGCAGCCGCGAGAGGCTGATCCCCACGAGACAGAGAGCTCCATGAAGATGGAGGCAACTACCGAGGCGACCCCAGATACTGAGATGGTCAACGCCCTGTTTGAGGTTACAGCCCCCGTGGCACTGCAGGAGCAGTTTTCCCCCTTCGAGGAGGTGCCCCCCCCCCCGCTGCGCTGCCCAAGGTGATTTCCTTCTTTGCCGATCTCGATTGTGGTTTTTCATATAAGTATGTGGTGATTTTTTTAGAAAAGGAAGTATGTGGTGATTAATAATGCAAAATTTTATTAGCTTTGATGCCATGGTATATGTAGTGGTTTAAATAACTTGTGTTTCTTATACTGAAAAGTAATTTAGAATTTGTTTCTGTTTCAATTAGAGCCCTGATGCAGACAAGGATTGTGTGGTTGTACATGTCACTCGCTATGAGGCAGACGACCTGAATATATGCATTGGGAAAACAGAGTTCTTAGGCTGTTGGATCCTGGAAGCCATTTGCGGTTATACCAATGAAGAATTGTATTCCAGCCTCACTGTTGTCAGGCGTGTTGTCCAGGGTGTACTGAAGCACAAGAAGTTCAAAGCTACTCCTTCATTTGTGAGGAATACTGTTCTTGTCAAGCTTACGCAGGAAGATGACGTGGCATGCCTCCACAAACAAGTTTATCAGTGGCAAGGCCACAAGGTTGTCTTCATGAAGGTTCACAGGATTGAGCTGCTGCGGGACGTCCTCGATGATGTTCATGGCAAGGTCCGTCTTGTGTCCAGCCCAAATTAGATCGAGGCATGAAATAGTTGCCCCAGCTAGTGTTTAATAGTAGTTCAGATTGTGTCTAATTATCCGAACCTTGCCTGTTATCGACCCCTCTTGGGCTAGTACTCTGTTTGAATCCGTCTATGGGAACTGCTGCTACTTTTGTGTGCCCGTGAATCATGTGAGAACCATCGTAATTGTTGCCGAAACAGATGCATCCTCACTAGTTTTTTCATGAATATGGCATGGTAAGACATAAGTTGTCACGGTTTATCATACGAGTAGTGTGTGTTTTGATGAAATAGAGCACTCTTTCGAGAACCGTGCGCCGACGTATACATAAGTACTTGTAAAAACTGTTGGTGCTACCCCACTTGTAAGCAATTGTGCAAAACACGACACATTGGCTCAGCTCGCTTCAACACTAGGCTATCGACCAGCTAACAATCAACAATTTGCTGTCTGACATATAAGCAATTATGTATCTTGTTACAGTGGTTCATGCAGTTAATTGAGGCCACAATGTAATAAATTCCAAACGTTCACATGCTAGTCCAGCGCTCATGTGGAACACTCACATTAAACTCGTCTTCATAAAAAACTTGAAAATCATAAGTTAAGCAATTTTATACATCTCAATGATTCATAGAACATAACAAACATATACTAGTTCACTGCAAAAGACAAAGTTGTGAGAAGGTTTACAAATCAGGAAAAAACAAGCAAGGCTTCTCTCTGAGCAAAGGGCCTCCCGGCAGGCTTAAATTTCCTGGAGTTCACTCTGGTTTTTTCTTGTTGCCACCATTCAGGGTTAGGTTCTCTCATTCCAGAATAACCAATTATAATTGTGGTATCAGCTGGAATGCTGAACTGAACCATGCAGTGTACTGACCAGCTGAAATGCTTGTGCATTCCACAAAATTTAAGCACCGCTATTTGCAGAAATAAGTAGACCACAATGCCTCTTGTCCATGCACCTGTCCAAAAAACCATCGTGCATCCGTGCCAGCTAGTCCTTGGTCCATGGATGAACTGGTAGAAAGTGCATTCCGGACTAGGATGTAGTTGTTTTTGCCCGTCCCTGCACTGCAATCAGGAAGTAAAACGTACGAATCAGCTTCTTTTAGATTGCGTTGGTCATTCTACCTTAGTTACTACCAATGTAGGGATACCTTGAAGACGGGAGCTTAGACGACGGCAGCGAGGGATAGCCATCTCATTTTGCGCAGCTGTACTAAAACTGAGGTGTGTGCTTTTGATTGCGCAGATAGAAACGATACGGAGACAGACATCCCGAAACGATATGGAGACAGACATCCCTGTTTGCGCAAATAAGATATACGGTTATTTAAACAGTGATAGATATTACTACTTTCCCATGTTTCCTCTTAGAACCAAGTCCTAGATTCATGCTACATCTTTCCCACTTTCTTCCCTGTTTGAACCAACGCTTTGAGTCGACTGTGTGAAATAGCTTTACTTTTAATCTACTACTACTATAATGCGGCAGTTTTGAAATTGGATTTACCACTCCATCTTCGGTTCTCCCGCCCAAACAAGCATTGGCTCAAAATCCACCGTTCATTTCCCCTCTCATGCATATCACTTCCGTCCATCAAACAAAGGATGACATGATCTGACGGCTAAGAGCTGCCGGATTCGCTCCCGCTCCTTGTGCACATGGTCGACTCTGCTCTCCAAGTAAACAAATAAAGAAGTCCCCGTTGAATCTGGATTGCACCTACTGAAGTTGAGAAATGTCTAGAAACTGCTGCCACCTCCTCACATGCAAGTACGACAAGTTGGCAAATAGCTAGCACATTTTGGTTCCTCGTTGTCACCTGGGAAATAAACACTCTACTACTAACTTATTTTTTTAGATTACTGTAAAAATGGATTTTTTTAGATGTCGCTATACTGCAAAGTTTACACTATTCACATAACATAACATTGCATGGCTGATGCTAGCTAAAGTTTTATTCTGCTTGATCGACAAATGTAATATTTTTATTATTCGCAGAAAAAGTGTAATATTTTGTTTCAGTCATACATAAGCTATACCTCAAGCTAATACAGGACATGAGTGTCTGTCAGACCTAAATGACTTATTTATTTGCACAAAATAGTCCATAAACATGCATGTAAACTGTCAAACAACTCTGGAACTATACATCAGTGGAACCCAGGAAACATCATATAATAAAACTACAACTTTTATCTTGTAATCAAATTCTTACTTGGAACTCAGTTTGATTTGTGCAAGTGATTTGCTTCTTATTTCAGAATATTCCTTAGATCATGCAAACAAACACACTATGATATCTACTCAAGACACGAGTACCCATTTCTCTCTCTAAAAAGAAGGTATATGAGTATCTATCATACAGAACATACGTGCAAAGCACGTGCCTTAGTAGAAGTCTAGGTGGCTTTGGAACAACGGACGGAAGTAGAAAAGTATCCACACAAAGGGAGCTGGGGCACTAGAGCAAGGCAGGTTTCGAAGGAATATATACCTAAGGGTCGTCGACATGTCGTAAAGACGACATCGGGAGGCCGCATCTTGGCCACAATACCGTAGGGAGGAAGAAGGGGTCGGAGGCCCTCCCGAGCCGACGCTCTCTCGGAGAGAACGGCACGGCCACCGATCGGGACGCACGGGTAGCCGTTGGTCTCCTCCCTCACCGCCGATGACAGCGTGAACGATGCACATAAACCCCTGCCCCGGTCGAGGTTGTCCGGCCGGATTTGTGACCAGCCGTGAGCTGAGAGAGAGTGTGGCCACCTATGTGTTGCTTAGATCTGGAGAGCATGAGAGAGTGAAAGAGAGGAACCCTAGTAAAGCAAGCGCTAAGGCTCCTGCTTTTATATATAGTGGAGTGATTTTGTTGTACCATCTTCAAAAAAATGCGCTCCTACGTGTACCCGCGAGTGGGTGTGAGAGAACTAGTGCGTGCGTGCACCACTTCTCTTCGTGAGAGTACAATATACTATGTCCAAAGAACGTTCGCCGCAAGAGTAATAGTACAAGTGTGTGACGTGTGAGCTAAAATAAAATGTGCGCACCGTCTTTTGTTTTTTAGAAGTTCCGAGGGTAGGGTGTGAAGAGCACATATGTGCATGACGTCTACCTGCAAATAGACGGTGGGTGCGACGTGCGAGTCTGCGAGAGGACTCGGGAGAGTCGTGACTCGTGAGGGTGCGTGTGCGTGAGAGAGAGGGGGGCACGTATCAATGCAATGCATGTGTCCGTAAATCATTATCCGACAAACGTTCGCCACAAGCCTTTTCCTGACGAATGACGTAAGGACCGTTAGATCGGCATCCGACAGTGCAGTTTTGCCATGTCATTTAACAGAACAGCCACTCCTCCTACACACAAATCTTCCACGTGAGTGTTAGCAACTGCCGTATGCTCCCTCCGTTCCGAAATGCAGTGCATATATCTTTATTGAAAATTCGAACCTCGCAAACTTTTACCGAGTTTTCGTGTACCAAATTGCACATGTAGAATACCATGTATATATCATTTCATTCATCTTCGAGAGGTAACTATAAAGTTGGGTGAGGAGTCTACAAAGAAAGACCATTGTATCACCCGCAGCAATTTCAAGCATCCTTTAGTGTCGAGGAATATCATAGGAACTCTATATGATATGATTTTTATAGGATTTTTCCTTTAGAGCCAATTGGTTCATAGGAATAGATTCATATACTCCACATTTCAAAGGAAATAAACATGATATCATTTCTATAGCTTTAGAGCCACTTGGTTCATATGAATGGATTCCTATACTCCCTTAATTTCAAAGGGAAATAAACATTAGCGTATATTCAATAAAAAAGTTCCTATGATATGAACCAAATTACATCTCTTTTCTAATCCCTCCTCATAGGAATTGAGAAACATGTCATCTCTATACTCAATAGAAAAGTTCCTATGATGTGAACCAAATGACATCTCTTTTCCAATCCCTACTCATAGGAATTGAGATGCTCCATGTCATCTCTTTCCCTACAACTTCCATGTATACATCTCTATTCCTAAATAGATAGTACAACCCACTAGTAGCTTTTTTCCAAAACATGCAACTATGGCACAAGAACTATAAAGTGTGCCAATAACTTTGAAAGATGGTCGCTGGATGAAGCTAACCCGACAGTGCAGAGATAGGCAAATCCGAGCACTACTGGCCGTTGGATATCATCAACATTCCACCAGATCTGCCACATGTACAATTTAGAAGACTACATGGTTGAACTTAAGCATAATGCACAAACCTCAAAACACAAGCACTTCTCCTTTGTTCTAGAATCTTCTGTATCATAATTGATTATTTTTTTCTAAATGAATTTCCATTATTTGTTTTTTACTTTATGATTTACTCCCTCCGTTCCAAAATAGATGACCCAACTTTGCACTAACTTTGTACAAAGTTAGTGCAAAGTTGGGTCATCTATTTTGGAACGAAGGGAGTACAATGCACAACCCCATGAATCTTAACATTTTTATAAAACTTATTGATTTTGAATGAGATGAACTATAAAAACTAAACGAACATCTACATCATGCATATATGACTCAAAGCTTTACATCCTATAGTGTGTATTTATTCATAATTTGGTTTCGAAATCTCATGCGTTCAATACATGTGTACCTTACTAGTTTTGAGTAGAGTAGCAAATTTCACGCGGCCCCGGGTATATCAAAATGCAGGGCCCATGCATCATTGCCTTTCGGTCGGACCTACGTCCACAATTTTTTGTATGTACTATATCTCCACTAGTCCCCGAACCCAAAATGTTGCCTCGTTCCCGTAAAACCAAGCGACCCACACATATTTAAGGCGTCGGCTCGAACCCGTTTACTTTGACGTGGACCCGCATGCCGTAGTACTCCTACAAACCCTACCGCCGCACTCATCATCGGTTTTCTTCAAGAGGACGAGGGAGAAGCCGATTTGTAGTGGAGGCGCTTTAAAAAAAGGATCTGTAGTGGAGACCCCTACCCTAGGGTGCCCTAGGTAGCTGCCACATGCATCATTGTTTTCTCTTTTCTTTATACTCTTGCACCCTAGAGTGAAATGATGTTTGCTTCGTCCGTCCAGCTTAATGCGGGAAAGGTGGGGCTTTATGATTTAACCCCTCGTCGCTCATTTTCTACTACTGCGGTGCTACGACCGGGGTGCCTCCAATTCCAACCGCTGCTCCGAACTGTAATTTGGTGCATCGCACATGGAACAAGACAGTGGATGAGCCACATGTCGGCCAAAGGGGTCCTGTTAAGTGTGTCGCCATTTCGTGTGCGGACTGACCCTGCTTGAGTTGCTACGCCAACACGACAGGAGAAGCCTACCACTTGGTTTTGCTCCTTGGTGAATCCCAACTATATTGATCTAAAAAGATACATGCTGAACTACCCTCTCTGTCTCAATTTTTTATTTTTAGGCGTCTCGGTTTATAGGGCCTGCACGTAGTTCTAGGTCATCCATTTGACTAACTAAATATGAGTTACTATGTCACAAAAAGTATATCATTGGATTCTTAAGCGGATGTAGTTGTATTTAAAAGTCGAGGGCGGGGCTTTTCCTGCGCGGTAGGCGGCGGGGCAGTTCCACCTAGTCAGTTCGACAAAGACGCGAGAAGACGAGGGAGTAGGCTACTGCAAACGTAGGGTTGTGTGATTTGACAGCGAGTTACTACTGGACAGGTGGGGCCCCGTGATTTGACTTGCCATTATCATTTTAACTGCGGCGCTACGACCGGCGTGAGTCTCCCAGATTCCTCACCACCTCCATACAGGTGCCTCTCCCAATGCTCCACCATGTAGTAGAGGCTGGCTCTTGCATGAGAGCCCAGTTCTCCACTTTTTCCTTGCCTCTCTTTCCTCCACATATGCAAAAATGCCATGTAAAGCGCACTATTGTACTGACTTTTACTTTCTCCTACAGGTGCTTAAGCTTGCCACATAGGCATAAAGTCTGATATGGCAAGTTAATCAAGAAGAGAGAGACTAGTTTGGTGACCCAAGGAAGAAACGGTGCTAAGCGCGTGTACCTAGGTGAAAAGACAATTTTGAGTCTATAGCTAATTAAATGAAGCAAACTTAGCAACACCATTTCATTGGAAGAGGTCACTCCTTGGCAAATGCAATAAATACACGCGCTTAGCACCGTTTCTTCCTTGAGTACGAAGAAAGAGATAGAGAGGAGTAAAAAAATACACTTATAGCCAACCTTGTTGTAGTATGAGTGACTAAGTGATGACTATGTATGACATGCCAACATCAGATAGCCTAACTCACCATGTTAAATCTCCAAGGGCGAGACCGCGTGAGCGACGCGACGGTCGTGGTAGGCGCGACCATGATACAGGTTGCTGGCAGCCTTCGATCTGAGATCAAACGGTCGCATGCTAAGTTGCTGAAAATTTGCAGAATAACCCTCCAGGATAGGATATTCACCCATAGGTCTAGAATCACGCCATGCAACCGTTCGATCTCAGATCCAAGGGCTCTCGGAAGCCCGTATCATGGGAGAATGGAAAGGCACTACCCTGCCGTTTGCACGCTGGCAGTTCACTCCTACTCGTCCCCGCACGTCCTTCAATACTATGGCGGTTCACTCCTAGTCGTCCCGTCCATTCACACTACGGCAGTTCCACTAATCCTAACCCTCCTCCCAAATCCATGGCATCCCAAATCTCCACGATCGGCGGTGAGTACAAGGTTAGAACCATCACCGGCGATGAGTTCGACGTCATCTACACCCGTTCTTCCGCGACGGTGAAAGGATGCCTTTCTCGCTTCAGCCGCATGTTCGAAAACTCAGATGATGAGTGGGTCGCTAGGCTAGATGTTGAGTACACCACAGTCCTGGGATGAGAGAAGGATCTAAAGGACGGAGAGAGGAAGAAGCCCGCTGTGATCCAGGTTTGCGTACATAATGTTTGCTTGGTCTACCACATATGCCATGCCGACGTTGAGTGCCAGGATTTTAAGAACTTCCTCAAGGACAAAACAGTGAAATTCGTTACTGTAGACTTTGGTGACGACAAAGAAGTCCTGCGTCGGATAGGCCTCGTTGTAGGCAACACCTTCCACCTCCAGAAGAATCGGCTGGTGTCCTCTCGTCAGCCTTCAATGTTGACCTTGGCAGGAGCCATTGTTCATCCTTCGTACGGTAAACTGGAGAAACCTCATTACACGTTTCATCGTCATGCATGGCAGCGGAATGTACTAGATATAGACCATATCCACTATGCTACAATTGATGGCTACCTTTGCTTCAATATCTGGTTGGATGAAGAGCAACAGCCAAGTGTGCGGTTCAAGCAAAGAAGTATCGGCCAAGAGGAAGAGGGACAAGGACAAAGTCGAGGACGTGGACGAGGACTCCGAGGAAGGTGGCAGTGTCGTTGCTCATGGTGGTTCTAATGCAGTGTCTACCGGAATAGTTCAAAGTTTAATTTCAGGTGTGCTTAATTTAATTTGAGGGGTGTGTTGTGCTGAGCCCCTAGCAGAACTATGTTATGTTTCTTCTCGTTACTTTAACTCTTCAGTACGTACATACTAGTATTTCTTACATTTCATCTTTTAATTGGCATAGTACTACCACTCATTTCTTCACATTATATACGTACAATACATATGGCCAACATCATATAGCCAGCAGTTTAGTTGTCAAAGAATTTCAGGGTGCTTAGTTTTGTCAAATAATTCCAGGATGCTTAGAGGGTGCTTGGATCCAAGGGACTTATTTTAGTCTGACTAAAAATAGTCTCTTTAAGAGGCAAAAGTTCCAAGAACCCCTGACTAAAGAGGGGCTAAAACTAGTCTTGAGACTAAAAAATTTAGTCAGGGGTACCCCTACTAAAATGTGGATTAGTCCTCTCTCTACTCATTTAACTCCTCTCCTTTAACATAGGCGAGTTCTGGATTGGAGGGTTTGGAGGATAATAAATGCTCATTAACTTGATTTTAGCCTTTTTAGTATTTGGATCCAAGCATGGGTGAGGCTAGCATGTTTTAGTCCCACTACTTTTAGTCATGGGACTAAAACGTATCCAAGCACCCTCTTAGTTTTATTTGAGGGGTGGGTTGTGCTGGACACCATTATTGTGACTAGCCTTTTTAATAGGAACAATTGTATTCGTGCCCCTAGTTGGGTCACACTTGACTGATTTGCCCCTATTTTTTCAATAATTGCGGTTTTGCCCAGCTCACTTCACTCGCCTTGTGTTTTTGCCCTTTCGGGGCGGTTCCGACCAATCACGGTTCGCCACGTGGCGACTGCTCACTGGTCGGAACCGCCCCGGAAGGGGAAAAACACAAGGCGAGTGAAGTGAGCTGGGCAAAACCGCAATTGTTGAAAAAATAGGGGCAAATCAGTCCAACGTGACCCAACTAGGGGCACGAATACAAAAATCCCTTTTTAATAGTACTATATGCATAATTTGGCGACGAGCGCTCTCTATATGTACCACTTTTTTTTAATTTCAATTTTTGCTCCATGGCGCAATCCATCGATGGTACTACTATACAAAAGTATACATTTTTAAAAAGGCTAGAGTACTGTTCATCACATATATAGCCAGTTAAATTCTCAACCTAGAATGGCGTGCATGCCATGTAGTAAACCAATACAGAGGAAGTATAGTAAAAATGAGGTGATTTTACTGAGCGATCGGCGGGGGAGCATGGCCTGTCATGCGGCCCCACGTGTCATGATGTACCAAGGCGATGTGCGTGTCCCTCTTGAGGCAAACACAATACTAGTACGTGGTTTGAGATGATGGCGAACAGAAGTGTGAAATAATGGTTGCTTCGTCCATTTGGGAAAGTGCGGCATTGTGATTTGACGTCTCGTTGCTCATTACTACTACTGGGCCGGTACGAGTGGGGTGCGTCCCCCTGCTGTTCTGCACTGTTATTTGGTGCTTGACACGTCGACCCGGTTGCTATATGTCCCACATGTCGGCGACAGGAAGTACAGAATTCATGAAAGGGAGCGTCGACGGAGGAGTATACTATAGAATTCATGAAAGGGAGCGACTTAGTTTTGGAAAAATCTGTTTTTACGGAGTACGTACCCACTAGGGTTTATAGGGCTCGTCTAAAAAGCATTCGTTTTTCCATTTGATAAGTCTCAATTCTACTATACTACTAGTAGTACCATTACATGTTGGATTTCGAGGTGCGTTAGATCACCCGACGCAAGCAGTGTCAAGAGGAAACTAACCAATGCATGTACAAGTTCATGGAAATTTAGTGGTCATTCATGCATTCATTCTAATTAATGCCTCGGTAAACATAGCTTCTTGAGAAAAACGAGCGAACTAATTACTTGTGCAAAATACGAAATTAATTCGACCACTCACCGTCTACCTTGGTTGGAGAGATTTTGAAATTGAGCCATAAACTGGAAAGTAGGGAGTAGTAACTTTTGTCTCGATTACTATTTGTGGCCTTGTATAGATGCAAAATGTATTTTTTATAGTGGCCTTGTATAAGTAAATGGAGGGAGTACTAACCAAAGTACGTGGTAGGGATGAGGAGTAAACGGAGGGAGTAGTAAATTTTCTCCTCGTGTTGCGAGCCACCGCGCGCGTGGGCGAGGGAGCGGGCGTAAGGCGTAGTAAGCAAGCTTCACCTCATCCTATGAGCCACCGCGCCCGTGGGCGGGGGAGACGGCGTACTAAGCAAGCTTCTCCTCGTTCTGCGAGTTGACGGGACACATCAAAAGTACTCTAGTGTATAGAGCCTTGCCTCTAAGGTAGGCCCCACATGGTTTGCCTCTTTTTTAATTTAACATAATGCGTCAAGTCGCAATTTGTTTGTTCACCCGTGGTAGACGATCCTCCCTCCACCAAGTGGACAACCAGTACACGTGCCAAATTACCACGTGGGCTGCCTTTTTCGTACAGAAATGAGCTCCACCGTGTATCCGCGCGGGTGTGGTTGGGAAAGAGACGGGAGCACGTGCGCTGTGCGTGCACCTCTTCTCTTCGTGCACGTCCCCCACCTACGTGTGTGTGAGAGAGAGAGATACAAACCTAGACATAATGCGTCGTCCATCCCCATGCCTCCGCCCAGTCCGACCACCAGTCACCACCACGCCCCACTCCTCCTCACCTTATCTCTCATCTTTCTCCCTCCATTTTTATATACAAGGGGCCACTATCAAAATTACAATTTGCAGATATACAAGGCCACTAACACTAATCGATGCAATTTTAATGGTGTTTGCCTCGTGGTACTAGCAAAGGAGGACATTAATTATCCCTTGCATGCATGCGGGAGTTTGTAAAAAAATGCATCTTGATGTTCCATGCAATGCACGGGCATCTTGCTAGTCCATGAAAACAACACAAGGCAAAATTCCACAGCTTCGGGCAGCAACTGGCTCCGTCGGGCAAGGGGAGGGAGGTGGATCAGCGAGCTACATAGCTCGTATCCGGTGGGCTACCCAGCCGGCTTGGATGCGGAATAACTACTCTTCGTAAGCCATTGTAAGAGTGGACAAAATGGTGGAGGAGATAGGGGAGCGGCCTGGTCATGAACGGACGTGTGTCCAGAGTGGGTTTCTCGGCTTCCACACGGGCGGGTTTCATGGAGGCGTTTGAATGCGGCACGGAGGCGTGTTCAGCCGGGCGTGCCGCGAGTGGCGCCCTCGACTCTGACCTAGGACACCGCACCGTTCTTCCACTGACATGTGGGCTCTTTGGGTGCATGGCATGCATGTCAGTGACCCAACGCAGGCAGCACACAGCAGAGGAACCTTTGGTGGGCCAGGGCGGTCAGAAGAGGGCATTTCAAAAACCGATGATTGTTCATTGAGTGTGATGTCATCTTTTTCAGTAAAATAAGCCTACTATGTTGATAGCCCGTTCGATACGTTGTGATTCATAATGACCGCTGCAAACATCAATGTTCTGCTTATCACAGATAAGATTGATTAATACCCGAAACAATCCATGTCCTTAACAAAGGGTGCATGCACGTATAGGTTGAACGTGTGTCTTGCGTCGTGTGCTGTGTGCATGCAGGCGTGCGAGTGTTGCGTGCGTGCAAGGGTACGTTTCAGTGTTGCATGCATGGGTGCGTACGTGCGTGTGTTCGTGAGTGCTTGTGGACGTGTCAGTGTTGCACGCTAGCATGCGTGTGTGTGTACGTGTCAGTGTTGCACGCCTACATGCGTGCGTGTCTTGCGAGCGTGCATGTGTACGTGCGGGGTGAGGCTACACGTCAGTCGACTGACTTTTTCATCTCTGGTCATTAGATTTTCCAGCCGTCGGATACGAAATCAAGGGCCTCCAGTTTATCATCAAACTCCACCCCCCTGAGCCGCCAGCCACCACTGGCCGAACCGCCAGCCCCCGCCGCCCGCGGCCGGCCGGCCCTCCCCGAAATCACTCCCCACCACCGGTCCGC
>NC_041386.1:532133729-532137162 GCF_002162155.2 Triticum dicoccoides | reverse complement strand
ACCCCACCGCCCAATGAACGCCCCCAACCGCCGGTGACTGCCAACCAGAGGTCTCACGACTTCAAATACCCACCGACCACTAATTTATTACCATTTCTGTCCTTCATATACGCGCTGACGGGTGGGCCCTATGGTAATGTGCGCTGCTGAATGTGGACCGTTTGACTGGTCAATTGATCGTGTTATCAACAAATTACGGAGCTCTATGGTGAGCCAGTGACCGTATGATCACCCTAAAATGTACTCCTATTTTATTAACACAGTACAGACTCAAACTACCATTTCTTTCTTTCATATACGGGCTGATAGGTGGGCCCCACGGTTATGCGCCCTGATGGTGCAACACTAGTTGCGCCGCGTGGAACGTTTGACTGGTCAATTGATTGTGTCATCAACAAAATACGGAGTTGTACGGGTGAGCCAGTGACCGTATAATCATGATATGTATTTGTTTAACACGGTACAGACGCAAGGGCTCATATATACGCGCAAGCACTCACCGCTATAAGCACACACACGCGAATCCTACCCCTATGAGCACCTTCGAGAGAGTGGGCCAGCATATATGATCTTGAGATTTTACGAAGTCACCATAGGTGCCTCGTAGTCGAGTGGAACGTCTCCTCCCACTGAACGTACGTCATCGGAAAATACTGAAATTAACACAAGATAAATGCGAGCACCGGGACTTTAACCTTGGTGGGCTCGAGAAACCACTGTCCTCTAACCATCCAACCACATGTTGGTTAGCACGACAAAATGTATGTGGTGACCGTGATGAGCTTATTCTGAAGTCCAGTGAACATATTATGCTTTCGCTTCAAATACAATGACCGTAAGTGTCATCAACAAAATACAGAGCACGCATCAAATGCAAAGTCCGTCAGTGTCATCAACAAAATATGGAGACGTATCATGTGCTAGATACCGTTGTACTATTGTATATGCTTATTTTCTTAGTGGCCGATTGCGTGTGTGGTGTGGTGGGCACATCATTTCTAGTTGTGGTGGGTCAACATGAAGACTCATGGGTCGGTTCCATCCTGCGCCACATATAGGTTGGACCAAGACGTGTTATACGAAGACCCATGTGGAGGACTCGGCGTACAACACGAAGCTACCAGAGTCGCGGAGGACTCTATCCCCACTGGTGATAAGCCAACTATATATGATTTGTAACCCTAGGCCCTTAGTATGTTATACAAGCTTGGGGGCTAGTTCGTCGATAGTATACACACATGCACAATGCCTGGTATTCACGTGTACTTTGTACACACCCCTATCACTAATATACAGTACCAGGAGTAGGCTCTTTCTTCAACTGCAATTGAATTCTAGCATGTGCATGTGTTTATTTCATATTATCGATCCATAGAGTGAGAGCGGTTGAAATACAGGCAATGGATGCTTTTGCAATTCATATATAAACATTAATTAGTGCACTCCATGTTGTTAGTGTGAAGCAGTTTATACATTTGTCACTTGCATGGATACATTCCAAATTGCTAGCTACGAAATAGAATACATGTCGAATTCAACATAAAGGGGGTTTCGAAGATTCGAATTCATAGGAAGTGCATTCATCTATTTGAACCCGAGATAATGGCATTTGTAAATCAGATGTAAAAGGGGGCATCAATCTTTGTTGTGAGTTTGAACATGCTATATATATATTCATACGCATATCTAACTTTTTTTTTGCAACCAAGGAGATTATACCTGGAACCATGCATGAACTGAGGTAAGTTGCATATTTTTTAATATATACTCGTGTACAATGTATATTCAAATGTACCCCCTCCATTCCAAAATAATCGTAGCTTTAGGATTTTCAAGAGTAAAGATTTGTGAAGTTTGACAAATCCTGAAAGTTCAATTCAAGAGAACCGAAAACGTTAAGGCCTTCTTTGGTTCATAGGATAGGAATTTTATAGGAATAGGAAAATCATAGGAAGTGAGATGACATGCATGTCAATTCCTAAAGAGATGTCATTTGGTGCGTAGGATAGGATTTTTTCTATTGAGTCTAGGCTAATGTTTTTTTCCTCCAAAACGTGAAGGATTGATTCCTATCCTACATAGGAATAGGAATCCATTCCTACAAACCAAAGGGCTTCAAAGGAATTTTTCCTTTGCAAATCCTATCCTATAGAATTCCTACAAAAATCCTACAAACTAAAGGAGGCCTAATGCTTCTGCTCCCAAATATTGAACGAAGCGCCAAATAGGCCTCTGGTCACCCGAAACCACGCGAGACTAATGTTTTGGTGGTAGGAAATTACTGTCCTGACTCTGGCCCGTGTAGCCTATCGGCCCGATGTCCACAGGTCTAAATCAGGGTAGGTTTGTAACTTCACTAAGACGCGAGAGAAGCATTCATACGCCGTGGCCGCCTACCCATGCGCTCAGCCGAAATCTATCCCACCCACGTTTGGGACACCTGACATGACTATCCTACCCCCAACCCGCAATATGTCCGAAATTTTAGATGGGGGGAAAGTTTGTAACTTTCCCCAAATTTCAAACAAGCACGTATCAAACCGAAACATTGTTCCCCCTTAGTTCCCCGCCTCCCTCCGTTTCCCCATTCATACTCCGTGGGCACGAAAATGCCCTCTCCACCAGCCGCGAAACCCCAGCCTCCTCCATCCTCCACCCCATAGCGGCCAATCCACTGTCGCCCTCCTCCATCACGCCGGAGCTGGTACCCCAACGTCGTCGTCCAACGCAACAGCAACCGCAACACCCTCAAGGACTTAGCAGCTGAAGCCGAGGCAGAGCTGCCTCCATGATGCCGACGCCGACGTGCGCCGTACCAGAACCACTCCGACCACGTCGTCCTGCGCCTCACTGTTGCGGCTCCACTATCGCAACCGTCCACTGCACCGGAGCTGTTCCCGCTACGCTGTCGTTCGCCGCCTCGGATCTGCTTCCCCGCCGCCGACAGACGGCCACCGCACCACACTCAATAGCTTGGCCATGGGTTCATCCAAGGTTGCACCGTCCTCCACAACTTTTGGTTTCCGGTGAACAACAAGAAGATCGTCGGAAAAACAGAAGGAGGACACAGCACTGCCAGCAGAAAGAGGTACTCCTCTTCCCTTATTAGTGCAAATCTTACATCTACGCTCACACCGTATTCATCCCACGAAAGAAACTAGTTGAGCGCTTCTTACTGCATCTTCTTCGTGATACTAAATGCACAAGGTTTCCTCCCTTTTACTATTTCACCTTTGCTAGAGGTCAGTAGCCCGCCTGGATTTCAATTCAGGGTCAGTCGGACCGCAATTAAAAGAAGCAGTACCCGCTTAGGCGCGCGGAGCACCTAGTCCGCCTGTTCCCCAGGGAAGCGGCGCATCGGTGTCTATCATAGGGGTGTGGGGTGTAGGAGCTGCTTGCGCCCGATTTGGAGGTCGGCGGGGCTTGAATGGAT
>NC_041386.1:532077077-532133400 GCF_002162155.2 Triticum dicoccoides | reverse complement strand
ACGGCGGTGCGGTGAGGTCGAGGGGAGGGCACAGGCAGGGGAGGAATACTAGGACGGTGGTCACTGGCGTTTCGAGGAAGATCGTCAACACTGACTCGCTAGAGGTAGATGAAGGCAATCTGCCCGTTCTTTGTACATCGGACGGTGCAGAAAAAATGGACTAACCTATTTGCTTTCAGTCGACTGTTATTTTCATAGAATCCTGTAGTAATTTAGTGTGCCATGCATGTTGTAGAGCTATCATATGTCTCCCGTCATTTATTTCTCACCGACCTGCTATCTGCTACCTTTACACTGTACTAATTGCGCACACACTTCACCCATACTCACACTATTGTTTTTTATGCATGGGTATTTCAGATTCTGACGCAGTGTTGATGAATGCAGAAAAGAAAAGACAGAAGTTGCTCCAGCGTAATTCGAAGATAAGCACTAAGCGTTCCAGCGCTCTAACGCGTGCAGTGTCAGCAGTTGGAGACAGTAAACTTAGCTCTGCAGTTGATGATCTCAATTGCCACACACAACCATCCCAAGTGCTTGCTTTAACTTCGCGCTGTCAAATGTGGTTGCATGTTGCATATGGTGTCTAGCTTGTATTGCTTCCGATTTGGTTAAATTGCATCTGCTTACTTTACACATTATACCTTTGATAATGACATGCCTTCCTGTTTTTGATACATACTACATATGTCTATTAACCATGTTCGTACATCAAACTAATGCTCTTTTGTATCCCTCGTCAATCACTTATGATGAGACAGTCACCCGGATGGGTTTCTGTGAGAAGCCATACTCGTTTAAAGAGTGCAGTGTCATCCTCCCCACATGATTCTCAAGAAACAGCAAGGCTAAATGAAGATAGTCAACGTAGCTCTCTGGTTGATCACCGCAAGTCCCCCACACCACCATCGCAGGTGCTTGCTCTTACTTGGCAGTGTGATATGTAGTGTTCGTCTTACATGAAAGTAGTGTCCGTCAGTATCATGCATCAATGAGTTCTGAAGAGCAATTTTTTTTCCTTTTTCTTGTGGGTTTGACTTGACTAGGCAAAATCAAGAAAGAGGAAGGAAAAAAGTAAGGAAGGCGATGATGGTGGTCCTCTACAGCAACGTAAACCGAGCATCTGTACCAATTCTCCTTGTACTAATAGTGCATTACAAGGTCCAAGTCTCCGCTCCCCTACTCCACCATCCAAGGTGCTTGCTCTAACTTGGCAATGTGATATCTGGTTGCATGTTGCATATGGTGTCTAGCTTGTATTGCTCCTAATTAGTGTAAACTGCATCTTCTTAGCTTACACATGATACATGTGAATATGACACGCTTTCGTGTTTTTGGTACATACTATATCTTATGATAAGGCACCTTTAAGTCGCCACTATGATATTGGTTGTGTCTTGCATATGATTTCTAGCATGTACTGCTTCTAATTTGTTGAAACGCCATACGGTTTGAACTTGGCAGAGTGATATTGGTTGCATCTTTCATATGGTGTCTAGCTTGCAGTGCTTCTAATTTGTTGAAATGCCATCTGCTTAGTTACCACATCATAGGTGTGAATATGTCACACCATCCTGTTTTTCATACATATTCCATCCTCGCATCATGTGTTTGCCTTTCATCCGAGTAGTGTTCGTCAGTATCATGCATGAATGAGTTCTGAAGAGCGAATTTTATTCCTTTTTCTTATCGGTTTGACTTCACAATGCAAAATCATTACAGCTGAAGGAAATTAGTTCGGCAGTGGATGATGGTGGTCCTTCGGAGCAACTCAAACAGGGGGTCTCTACAGATTCTACTCCGCCATCCTCCCAACAAGATTCGCAAGACAACACAAGGCTGGACAGTCAACGTAGCTGTGTAGATGATGAGCACATCTCCCCTACTCCACCATCACAGGTGCTTGCTCTAACTTGACACTATTATATGTGGTTGCATGTTGCGTATGATGTCTAGCTTGTATTTCTTCTAACTTGAATTGCATCTTCTTACTTTACACATAATGCCTGTGAATATGACACATGTTCCTGTTTCCAGAACATACATGTACATGATGAGCACATCTCCCGTACTCCACCATCACAGGTGCTTGCTCTTACTTGGAACTGTTATACGTGGTTGCATTTTCCGTATGAAGTCTAGTTTGTATTGCTTCTGATTATGTTGAATTGCATCTGCGTAGCTTACAACTTATACCTGCAACGATCACTTACCCATAAGACACATTTAACTTGGGACTGTGATGTAGGTTGCATCTTGCATTGTCTTCTAGCTTGTACTGCTTCTAATTTTTTTGAAATGGCACTTACGACGCGACACTTTTTACCTGATAGAGTGATATTGGTTGCATGTTCATATGGTGCCTAGCTTTCATTTCTTCTAATTTTGTTGAAATGCCTTCCGCTTACTGTTTTTTCATACATATTCCATCCTCCTATCGTACGTGTGAATATGAAACGTTGTCTTTTTTCGTATATATTCCATCCTCCTATCATGCGCTTGCCTTATATCAAAGTAGTGTTCGTCTGTATCATGCATCAACCAGTTATGCATAGCTAATTTTATTCATCTTCTTGTGGTTTTGACTTCATAAGGCAATATCAGAAAATAGGAAGGAAAAGAGTAAGTTAGGGGATGTTGGTGGTCCTCCACACCGACGCAAACAGAGACTCTCTAGATTTGCCACTCTACTACTAATGAAGTTGAAGTCCCAAGTCTACATGATGAGTTCATCTCCCGTACTCCACCATCGCAGGTGCTTGCTCTAAGTTGACAGTGTGATAATTGGTTTCATGTTGCATATGTTGTCTAGCCTGTATTTCTTTTATTTTGATTAAATTGCACCTGCTGAGTTATATGTTATACATGTGCATATGACATGGCTTTCTGTGTCTAGAATACACTGCATCTATCTATCATACCATGTTCTTACATCAAAGTACTGCTGTTGTGTATCCCGCATTAGTCACTCATGATTGGACGCTTTTAACATGGCAGTTTGATAGTGGTTGCATCTTGCATTGATTTCTACGTTGTACTGCTTCTAATTTTTCGAATTGCCACTTATGACAAGACACTTTTAACTTGGCAGATTAATATTGGTTGCATCTTTCATATGGTGTCTAGCTTGCATTACTTCTATTTTCTTGAAAATCCTTCTGTTTAGTTTGCACATCGTAGCTGTGAATATGTCATGCCGTCCTGTTTTTCTTACATATTCCATCCTCATACGGTTGTCTTACATCAAAGTATTGCTTGTCTGTATCATGCATCAATGAGTTCTGAAGAGTGATTTTATTCTTTTGTGTTGTGGGTACAACTTGACATGGCAAAGTCAAAAAAGAGCAAGGAAAATAATATAGTAGGGAGTGCTGTTACTCGTCGGGTGAAACGGAAAAGGTTCTGCCGTCGAGATTCTACTGGTACTTATAGTGCAGTAGAAGGTCCAAGTCCACCGGCTAAATCTACAAAAACAGTATCACCTGCTCCACCAGCTGCAGCATCCGCTTCAACTGTACCAGCATCTCAACCAGTTACTCATTCGTTTGCTCCGGAACTAGCCAGTTCCCAAGCTGCCTTCACACCTAACACTACTTCTGAAGCACTGCTGACACAGCAGGTGAGGGAGTCCTGGATTAGGGGGTATCCGGACAGCCGGATTATATCCTTTGGCCGGACTGTTGGACTATGAAGATACAAGATTGAAGACTTCGTCTCGTGTCCGGATGGGACTCTACTTGGCGTGGTAGACAAGCTAGGCAATACGGATATGTATATCTCCTCCTTTGTAACCGACCTTGTGTAACCCTAGCCCCCTTCGGTGTCTATATAAACCGGAGGGTTTTTAGTCCGTAGGACAACATACAATCATACCATAGGCTAGCTTCTAGGGTTTAGCCTCTCCGATCTCGTGGTAGATCTACTCTTGTACTACCCATATCATCAATATTAATCAAGCAGGACGTAGGGTTTTACCTCCATCAAGAGGGCCCGAACCTGGGTAAAACATTGTGTCCCCTGCCTCCTGTTACCATCCTCCTTAGACGCACAGTTCGGGACCCCCTACCCGAGATCCGCCGGTTTTGACACCGACATTGGTGCTTTCATTGAGAGTTCCTCTATGCCGTCGCCAGAAGGAACGATGTCTCGTCTCGTCTTTAAAGACGGTACTACTATTGGGGGAGCTTTGGCTGTCGGCCAAACTCTCCGGCTAGGCGGGTTCATTATGACTGCCTGTTTGGCCGCCGCGCCGACGATGAATTCTCAGGTCATCGAAAACAGCCTCCACGTCAAATCGGCACTTGCCGAACAGATGGATCCAATGGAGCTCTCCTCCTTAAATGAGCTCTTGGATCGCATCGCTGCTTTGGGAGTCGCTACGGACTATGATCGGATTGGGCTTAAACCCGATCAAAGGGAGATTAATTCTCTACCGGTCACCCATCATATTGCAGTGCTGGAGGAACAATGCGGCAACCTTTCCTCTATCCCGAGGACCAAATATGTTCGGATTCCCGAGCTCTCCGAGCCGGACGCCCGTTCGCGGGAGGACAACTTCCAATCCCTGAACTTAGAGTCAGGCCGCAGACCAGGATTAGCGGGTAACATCTCGGAACCGGAACTTCCAAAATTGGAAACTCCTCGGCCCCTGGATCCTAGATCGGGTAGGGGTTTGGATTCAATTCCACCCACCCACCCAAACACAAGCGACCTTTCCCATATCAGGCAAGAGCCCCAGGAAATAGTACATCATTACTGGGCCAGATTTCTCCTTGCGATGAACAAGGTTAAGGACTGTCGCGAGGAAGACGCAATCTTATTTTCCCACAATAATTGCATAGACAAGGGAATCCTTAACGCCATAAATCACCATGAGATAACACGCTTCGCTGACTTGGCGTCCATAGTACGAAAGTACTGTCCGATGGAAAGTGCCTGGAAAACTGAAACAAACTTTTGGGATAATCCGGCCCTAAACACAAACCCAGTCCGAAATAAAAGGGTGCATTTTCACAATACACTCGGGTTAACTACCAAAAAGCAAAAACCCTCTACGGGGCAAGGAACCGTACTGGAGGGATGGCTCAATGGACCCTACAAAATTCATAGCATGACGGATATGACACCAATGCACAGCCTTAGAGCATGTTGGATACTCTGGCAGGTGGCCAAAAGTGGTGAGGATCTTCTTATCCCACATACCACAAAGCACCATCCAGTGGATAACAATACGGTGTTAACAGTGTTTGAGGCCTTTGCGTCAAATAACAGGCGCAAGTGAACACTCCGCAGCATGGCCGAAATCTACCACGTAGCAGCAACAAATCCATGGAGTGACACGGCTATTACCTTCAATGCCAGTGATGAACCCAAATTCCAAACAGCCCGAGCACCAGCCGCACTGGTCCTCAGTCCAATCGTGGATGGCTTTCGACTCACCAAAGTACTCATGGACGGCGGCAGCGGACTAAACCTCATCTATGAGGAAACCCTTCAAAAGATGGAAATAGAATGGAACCGCATCGAGCAAAGTAGCACAACCTTTAGAGGAATTATCCCTAGTCGGGAAGCACACTGTGCTGGGAAAATCACACTAGATGTGGTATTTGGCACGCCGGACAATTACAGGTCTGAAAAAATTACATTCCAAGTGGCCCCGTTCAGCAGTGGCTATCACGCTCTTTTAGGACGGGAGGCATTCACAATCTTCCAAGCCGTACCCCATTATGGGTACATGAAGCAAAAAATGCCCAGACCCAACGGAATCATCACTCTCGCCAGTGATCCGGACACAGCACTCCGCGCGAAAAACAAAACAGCGGCATTAGCCCTCGAGGCATTATCTAAAGCCTTCTCGGCCGAGGAGTTAACCACGCTACGCTCCACAGTGGACAGGGACGATGTGATACTTGACAAGAGATCCAAGTCCACCTCCTTTAAACCAGCGGATGAAATAGTCAAATTCCAAGTCCACCCAACGGACCCTACCAAAACAACCTCCATCGGGGCACAGTTAAACCCCGTTGTGGACGCCGCACTACGAGTGTTCCTGCGCGAGAATTGGGACATATTCGCCTGGCATCCTTCAGACATGCCAGGAATCCCACGCAGGCTGGCCGAGCATAGCCTCAATATCCTAAAGGGAGTCAAGTCGGTCAAGCAAGCTCTTCGGCGTTTCTCCGAACCTAAGAGACAGGCCATGGGAGAAGAACTAGCCAAGTTATTGGAGGCCGGATTCATCAGAGAAATAAAACATCCGGACTGGCTAGCAAACCTAGTGATGGTACCAAAGAAGGACAAATCCTGGCGCCTCTGCATCGATTTCAAAGACCTCAATAAAGCTTGCCCAAAGGATCCCTTCCCCCTCCCATGCATCGATCAAATCATTGATGCTACCGCAGGACACGAGTCATTGTGTTTCCTCGACGCATACTCCGGTTACCACCAAATCAAGATGGCGGAGTCCGACCAAGCCGCAACGGCATTCATCACACCATACGGTCCCTTCTGTTTCAACACAATACCTTTTGGGTTCAAAAATGCCGGCGCAACATATCAGCGCATGATTTATACATGCCTGGAGAAACAAATTGGCAAAACAGTAGAGGCATACGTAGACGATGTGGTCGTCAAAACCAAACATATCGACTCTTTGATAGACGACTTGAGGCTCACATTAGACAACCTCCGAACATATGACATCAAGCTCAATCCAGAAAAATTCATTTTCGGCGTACCAGCCAGAAAGCTCCTGGGATTTATTGTCTCCAGTAGAGGTATCGAAGCTAATCCGGCCAAAATCCAAGCGTTGTCACAGTTGGCTACCCCAACGGACCTCAAACAAATCTAGAAGCTAACTGGATGCGTGGCGGCTCTAAGCCGCTTTATCTCCCGCCTGGGAGAAAAGGCTTTACCCCTTTATCGCCTCCTTCGGCGCACCGAACACTTCGAGTGGACGGACGCGGCCACAGCCGGATTGGAAGAAATAAAGGCCATTCTGGCAACCAACCCGATCCTGGCCGCACCAAACATCGGCGAACCAATGATGTTGTACATTGCGGCAACTCATCAAGTTGTAAGCGCGGTGCTCGTTGTCGAACGGGAAGTGGACGGACACAAATTCCCTCTTCAAAAGCCGGTATACTATGTATCCACTGTCCTCACTCCATGCAAATCATGGTACCCGCATTACCAAAAAATAGCATATCCGGTATTCATGGCATCGCGGAAACTGCGACACAACTTTCAAGAGTGTTTGATTACAGTAGTCTCAGAAGTGCCACTTAATGATATTATCAACAACCGCGACGCTACGAGCCGGATTGCCAAATGGGTCATTGAGCTCCTCCCATTCGACATAACATACAAACCTCGCCGAGCCATTAAATCACAAGTACTGGCCGACTTCGTCGCAGAATGGACGGAGGCCGAACTCCCTAAAGAGTACGGCGCATACTCCAATTGGATCTTGCACTTAGACGGTTCTAAAATGCTGGCCGGTCTAGGGGCTGGCATCTTCCTGACGTCCCCAACCGGAGATACCGTTCGGTACATACTGCAAATATTGTATACAGATTCCAACAATGCAGCCGAATACGAAGCTCTGTTGCATGGTCCTCGGATGGCAGTCTCCATGGGCATTCAACACCTGGAGGTGCCCGGGGATTCAAACCTCGCAATGTCCCAAATAAACGGAGATTTTGATGCCAAGGATCCGAAAATGGCGGCCTTTTGAAATGCCGTCCTAAAAATGTCAGCTCGGTTCGAGGGACTCGAATTTCACCATGTGGCTCGGGAAAACAATTAGGCGGCGGATATCCTCGCCCGCATCGGTGCAAAACGCGACGCGGTCCCCCCCCCCAACATATTTCTGGAAAGGCTCTTCAAGCCATCTGTAGCATGGGAAGGGGACACCGGTAACAACAGTCCGGACCCGGCCAAAATACCTGATACCAAACTCTCTAACACAATCGGAGGCTCCGCCACCGAAATAACACCTTCAGCCCACGAAATAATGGCCATTATTGCCTCGTGGAGAGAACCATTCCTAGCCTACCTAACTAGACAGGAACTTCCGGAGGACCAAAATGAGGCACGCTGCATAATGCGGCGATCAAAGGCCTACAGGGTCCATGAGGGAGAATTGTACAAGAAAAGCACTACCGGAGTCCTTCAAAGGTGCATCTTCGAAGAGGAAGGGCGGAATCTTTTGGCAGAAATTCACGCCGGACTCGATGGTCATCACGCCGCAGCCCGGGCTCTTATAAGCAAGGCCTTCCATACAAGATTCTATTGGCCAACGGCCCAGGCAGATGCACAAGACTTGGTCCAACGTTGCGCCGGTTGCCAGCTCTTTGCAAACCAGAGCCACATGCCACCCACCGCCCTCCAAACAATCCCCATTACATGGCCCTATGCGGTCTGGGGGCTTGACATGGTTGGACCCCTTAAAGGGGGAACCCACAAGAAAAAATACTTATTGGTCATGGTCGATAAATTCACCAAATGGATAGAGGCCAAACCGGTTAAAACAGCCGAACTCGGACCGGTGATAGATTTCATATCCGGGGTTGTACACAGTTACGGCATCCCCCACAGCATCATCACTGATAATGGCACGAACTTCACGGCCGACGAGGTAAAACTCTGGTGCAGCAAAATGGGCATCAACCTCGATTATGCTTCAGTCTATCACCCACAAACCAACGGTCAAGTCAAACGAGCAAACGGTCTTATAATGAGCGGCATTAAACCCAGATTAGTGCGTTCCTTAACGGAGTCTGACACGCACTGGGTAGAGGAGCTCGACTCCGTACTCTGGGGGCTACGGACCACGCCGAATCGTAGTATTGGATATACACCACTTTTATGGTGTACGGCGCAGAGGCAGTCTTGCCCTGTGACATAATTCATGACTCACCTCGAGTGGGCATGTACGAAGAAAGAGAAGCCGAGCTCGACCGGCAGGACAGTCTGGACACCTTGGAGGAGGAGCGTGACATAGCCAAAGCCCGTTCCGCATTTTATCAGCAACAGGCTCACAGATACCAAAGCAGAGAAGTATGGGCCAAAACTTATAACGTTGGCGAACTAGTTCTATGCCTGCCGGATAAGAAAAAGAACAAGCTCGAGCCCAAATGGGAAGGTCCCTTCATTATTGACCAAGTTCTGACCGGTGGAGCGTACCGACTGCGGGATGCATCAACTAGTCGACTCGAGCCGAACCCATGGAACGCCGCCAGGCTCTGAATATTCTATGCCTAGCACCAGACTCTATGTTAGTCCCCTCCCTTTGTCCATTTTTTGCATATACATCATCTGTCTTGTTTCCCTTCCTTTCTTTCTCTTATTACTTCTCTAGGCCTTCAAGGGTCACCTTGTGCCTCACTTGTACATTACAGATGCGCTAGCCGCACTCTCCATACCTGGGGGCTTCTTTCACAGAAGCTTAAATTATTTGCCTGGGCCTCACGCCCAACACATGTGTTATACTTCCGCATGTACCTTTTTTCACCATTATATGCATCGATATGACTTAAGTTTTGGCCAAGCTGGGTTGCCTGGCTCTTGTATTTATGCCCTACGTTCCCGTTAATTCGGCTAGGGCATAAGGGGAGCACCTCTGCGATTGTTACTGCCAGGTCAGCCGGATGTGTACCTCAGACTGGGTGAAGCCAAAAGCTAGCGTTCTTAAGGGAATATTCGGTCAGTGAACAAAAGATGATTTTTATTTATTGTCCATATCTGCCCCTAGATGCTTTTTCTGCGTTTCTTATCGCAGTCCGGACATGCACTTTAGGGCATGCTTACCCAGGGAAAGGAACCCTTAACGGAACTATTCTCCCTGGAATATGTTTCTTACTACCCATGTAATATAACATAACTAGTTGGGCACTTGTCTGATAAAGCACTAATGACCCCTACGCCTGGTCTCCACGCATACCCCGGTTCTTATATAACTGAGCGGGTATTCGGATTCACTCCGGACTATCGGGCCTGGAGGTTGAAGCGAAAAGGTCTGCAACGACAAATGATCTACAATCTGGCTAGAAGGCATTATACATGTCACTGTAATTACATAGTCATGCAGACTAACTAAACTCCTCCTCTATACCATCCAACAGGCGGTCTAGCTTACAATCCTGTTGGGAATACTTTGCGGCTAATTCTACTTGCCCATAAACTAAGCTAACGGGGATCTCTTTTCTGTCGGGCCCCACAGGTCCGACCTCGGCCATGTGATTTGGGTCTGCATTGGTATACCGAGTCTTCACCATGGCCCAGGCCTCCCTGGCACCCTGTCGGCAGGCCGATATCTTCCATAATCAGAGGCGCCGCCGTGCTCCCTTGAGCTTCTCCGTAAGCTCTGCAACGGCCTCGGGCAGGGAGACAGAGGGCCACAAGGCCTGGGCAACACCTTGCATCACCTGCCGAACTTGTTCGTGCAGATGTGACAGCTCGGATAGAAGATCACCCGCAGACCTGGGCATTTCCTCCGTGGGACGACCCGTCAGCATACCTACAGACATAACGCTGTTAGTCGGCCTCTTCGCTGAATTCCTTTAAAAGGATTCGTTCAAGCACTTACCGAAAATGCCGCGCCGAAGCCGCTTATTCTCCTTCTCGGAGTCGGCAAGCTGGCCCCGAACGTCTTTTAGTTCCACGCTCAGCTTAATATTGGCGTCTTGGAGATTGTTTTTCTCTCGCCTAACCTCAGTCAGCACGCGTTTGCCAGCCTCTAGCTGTCGCATAACATGCTGGTCCTCCGGATTTTCTTCGGATTCATCTACAACATCTGTCGTTAGATCTGCAGCCATGCCGCACATTATATGGTAACCATTACTCTTTAAAATAAATGTTACCAGCAGGTGACTTTTTCGGTTCCTGCAAGGCGGCCACAGCAGCCCGCAGTTGGGTATTGCATTCCTCTAGCTCCTGTGTTAGCCTAGTATTCTTCTCTGTAAGAACCTGCACAAATAAGATGATCCTTAAATCAGTTCTGCTAACTGTTTCAAGTCTCAGGGGCTACTGATACATATGAATCGTCAGATTCACTTACCCGTACATCCTTTACATATTGATCCGTGGCTCTGGCTAGGACATCTTGAATAGCACGGAGGTAAGCCTCTCCGGAATTGAAGGCATCAAATGCCTCTGGTGAGAAACAAGCGTCCCGGAGTACGGCTCGGCAGCGCCTATGGTTCATGGCGCTTTCCACTTTTGAGTTAGTAGCAGATAACCTATCCGCATCCTCTGTAGAGGGATTATCCGACGCCTGCCCCATATCGGCTTCCGCCTCTATGTCCGGTCCTGGCGCCCGGCTGGTGGAAGCATGATTAGTAACATCGCCAGACATATTCCGGCGAGCATTTTTTCTATTAAAGAAACGCGGGCGTCATTATATTTCAAGAGAGACGACAACCACGGAGCGGGGTTTGTTATACCTTTGCGCTGGCATCTCTGTCCTGACCGCCTTCCTTTTTGGCCTGCCCGGCCTCGGTGCCTCCTGTTGGCGTGTTGCCATGGGCTCGGCAGGGCGTCCCGAATGCCTTCCCTGTAAAATGCCATTTGTATATGGTGGGTGAAGTGTCTAAAAGGGGATCCTAGTTTTAGAGTTGGGATTTTTTGGTTTTTTACGTGCGATGCAGGGAGCAGTCCGGGATAGTCGGCCGTAATGGCCACCATGGCATCATCGCAACTTAACTAATAGAACTGCCGGTCTATCAGCTCCACGGATATGACCGAATCTTCTTCGAGTCCGGAGTCGAGGGCCTGGTCAGGGTCCTCTGGTTGTGGAGAAGGGCTGCTGACCTCCTTTATGGCCTTTCGCAGTTCCTGCCGCAAAGTGGCAAGGTAAATACTTACGACAACGAATGCGGGAAAAATGGGAGCAGGGAGATATGACTTACCCAGCTTGGAGGATTGTACATGGAGAATCCATCCCGTGGTTTGATGCGGCTGAACTCCTCCTCCTCACCCTTGAACAGTTCGGACAGAATCTTCGCTAGAGCGGCAGCATTGTCCGGACCTTTACGCCCGCAGCGGGTGGCATCGTCCGCCCCGTTATAACACCACAAGGGGTGCCCACGATATTGATGTGGCTGCACTCCCCGCATTATGCAAATCGACATAACTTCAATTATTGTCAATCCTGATTGAGCCAGTGCTTTGATTCGGTTCATCAGATAGAGGACTTCTCCGTTGTCTTCCGCCTGGGGGCTCCGTGGGCGCCAACTTCGGCACTTCTTCGGAGGAGCATTGTTGAACTCAGGTAGACCCCGCCGAACAGGGTCCGGAAGGGGGACGTCCTCCATATAAAACCATTCCGAAGGTCAGTCTTCGGACGGCTTCTTTGGGGTACCGGACAGGTATCTGGTGTCAGCGATGCGCCATATTTCGGCTCCGCCCACTTCATAAAGTGATTCCCTGTGTGTGCGAGGGACAAGGCAGAATAGCCTTTTCCATAGCTCGAAGTGAGCCTCACAGCCCAGGAACAACTCGCAGAGAGCAACATAGCCGATGATATGTAGAATGGAGGCAGGGTGAGATTGTGTAATTGGAGGCCGTAGAACTCCGGGAGCCCACGGAGGAACGGGTGAATTGGAAATCCGAGTCCCCTTAGTAAATAAGGAACAAGGCAGACCCGTTCTCCCATGGAGGGACAAGGAAGGCTCTCCGCTTGCGTCCCGCCATTGTAGGTGGCGAGATCGGCTCGAACGGGCACCATATACGCCGGAGGGAGAAATCCCTTAGTCTGCAGCTCGACTAATCGGCTGTGCGGGACTGAACACCTCTCCCAATCACCGGGCTTAGGGCTACGGGGGCGGGAGGATGAGATGCGGAGGTCGGCCATGCTGGAATGGATCTTTCCGAAGCACGCTCTGATGAATTCTCGCTGGGGGAGGATGATATGGATCGGATCTAAGAATCCCCATCCCTTTAATAGACAATTTATTTATCTGGCTAGGGGGGCGAATGTAAAAATGCCCTGGCGCCTCGTATTCATTCGACGCATGGGAGATAGCCCTTATTGGGCACAGAAGCCAAGAGGTTCAACATTTATGGAGCCAGACACTGCTTACGAACACTTGAAAATTGGAGAAGAACCCGCCTTGCAATGCTGAAGACAACACTGCACGCCGGACTCATCGTCATTGAAGCCTGGTTCGGGGGCTACTGAGGGAGTCCTGGATTAGGGGGTATCCGGACAGCCGGATTATATCCTTTGGCCGGGCTGTTGGACTATGAAGATACAAGATTGAAGACTTCGTCTCGTGTCCGGATGGGACTCTACTTGGCGTGGAAGGCTAGCTAGGCAATGCGGATATGTATATCTCCTCCTTTGTAACCGACCTGGTGTAACCCTAGCCCCCTTCGATGTCTATATAAATCGGAGGGTTTTTAGTCCGTAGGACAACATACAATCATACCATATGCTAGCTTCTAGGGTTTAGCCTCTCCGATCTCGTGGTAGATCTGCTCTTGTACTACCCATATCATCAATATTAATCAAGCAGGACGTAGGGTTTTACCTCCATCAAGAGGGCCCAAACCTGGGTAAAGCATTGTGTCCCCTGCCTCCTATTACCATCCACCTTAGACGCATAGTTCGGGACCCCCTACCCGAGATCCGCCGGTTTTGACACCGACAATAGGACTTGGCAAGATCAGATGAACCTCATGAGCATCAACACCAAGACGGTACCTGACCGAGTCAAGTTGCACTTGCATGCTCCTTTATATGTACTCTCACAGTTTGATGTACACTAACACTTTCCATATTCGTTGTTGAACTAGCACCACGGCGCAAGTGGAAACAGACATCAGGGATAATGCTTGACAGATTAACAAAATCTAAAGGAGGAAGAATGGATATCCATTTTGAGGCAGGTTTAAAAAGGCCATGTGATGCTATAGAGTCAGCCAAGTTAGTATCAGAGGCAGCCGTTGCCGTTAGGTGTCATGCACGTATCCTCCCAACGTGGATCCAGTACAGGAATGAGAAAGACAATACCCAGTTTAACACCATCCTTGACCATTTATCCGTAAGTAATGTTATTCATCGCAATTAGTAATATTGTCTTGCTCTGTCCCATACTTTCTAGCTTCCTCCTAATAAGACTCACATTCTTTTTTCAACAGATGAGGTTCAAGTTGGATCCGAAAGATGATGCAACTAGACAAGCATGCACTCATGTTTTTCAGTCTGCTCTGCGACAATATCGGTACCACCTTAGAAAATCTCACTTTGAAGGCAAGGCTAACAATGAAATCGCCCAAACATCTCCAGTGGAATATATTACAGATGAAGACTGTACAACCCTCATTAAACACTGGTCTGATCCAAAGTATCAGGTAGGCTATATGTATTTGATCAGACCACATATTGAACTTGTATTTATGTATGTGCCTTAGAAGTGTATCTTCTTTTAGGCTAACTGTTTGAAGAACAAAACCAACCATTCTAAAGTGAAATTACAATAGACCACAGGATCTCGTAGCTATATTGCACACTGCGAGGCTCTTGTAAATAGCTGCTACTTCCTTCTTTTTTGTGCCATATTATTGTATCTATATTGACTTGTTCCAAATACAGAGGAAATCCCGTGCGGACCAAAAAGAACCTGAACCGAATGCAATGCAAATCTTCAAGGATTGCCACGCCAATAAGATGAAGGGCATGAGTACACCAGTTCAAGCCGTTGTTGTAAGTCCTTACTCCTCCTGCCTTGAACTGATTCGTACTGTGATGTGTTCATTTAACTACTTGGTTTGCAGCCAATGTCAGTTACTCTGTTCACTTTTATTCATAGTTGTCTTAATGTATCATTTCACCTTACATGGCTTAAAAGAAATGGAGGATATTCTTTTGGTCTTGATCTGTAATCTAGTTGTTATGTTCACGTGCGCACACAACGATAAAATAGCCTGTTTGTTTTATATCTGTTTACCCATGATATGAATGATGTCATACTATGTTCATCCTACTTTAAACCATGTCTCTTTATCCTTAGATGTCAACGAATGTGAGGAAATAGACAATACAGTAGGCATGCTACGTGGACATATGTTCCGAAAGTGATTTTATTATGTAGTTGGCACTACAATACATGCTAATGTATTACAGTAGTTCACCAAAATAAGTTATGTATAAACGTTTAACCTACTTTGTTTGTTTTTGTCTCATTAGTAACTTATCTGGTACACTAATCTACAAGTTCAAACTTTCAGGAAGCTATGGAACAAATGATTGAACAGCCACAACCACCTGAAGGTGACGAGGCTACTACAGGCACAATGTCACGTCTTGCTGCAGTGTGTCAGTATCTCTCCACTAACAGTGCAAAAAGCACCTTCCTGCGTAATTCTGGGTTGGTTGTCAAGGTAACCTCGTCCAAATCGCCTACTGAACAAAATCTTCCTGCTAGACAGAGTGATATATCTATGCTCCAGACACAAGTCCAATCCCTAATGGACGTTGTTTCGGAAACAAGAATAGTGGTTGAGAAATGTCGTCAAGATATGAATGGTTTTGAAACCAGACTATCAGACATTCGCTTCGTTGTTCAAGAGCAATGGCGGAAAAAAGGTGGAGGTCGTGCTGCTCCATCAGATTCTACAGCCTGAAACATTAGCACTCAGGTCAAATGATATGTGCTTCTATACATCTGATGGTGCTTTTATCTGGAAGGACTGTAAACTTTATGCCAACAGGCCTTTTGTTGTATGGTTGGAATTTATTTTGTTGTGATACAACATTTATGATGCTGCCTCAGGCTGCAGTAATTACGACGCTATTTTTGTATAGTGTAGGTTTATCTTAGTAATGTATTCGACCGAAACCTTCGTAGGAGCCCAACATGCCAACATTCGTCGGGCCCATTCCAATTGGGCTAAAAACGATTACGGGTCGAAATTGGCATGTAGCCCACTAAAAATATCTGGGCCTAAATCAGCATAAGCTTTCATATTTTTCTGGTAGGCCTGTGCCCATAGTGGGCCTTTAACATGCCTAAACATAATTTGGGCCCTCAGTAAAAATAGGTCGTCTACAGGTGTAAATATCTCGAGCCCATAAAATACATGGGCCTTTAATAGACCGAAAGTGAGATTGGGCCCTAATTGTGCCAAATAACCCACTGGACTTTAACAGGCCGAAATTCGGACGGGCCGTAAATGCGCCGACCTAATACACGGGCCTTTAACAGGCCGGAACTTCGGTCGGGCTAGATTATCATCATTTTTATATGGGCCGTTAATGGGCCCGATATGACGTTGGGCCACATATGGCCCATGGTTTACGTCCGGCGTTAACAGGCCGAAAATGACAACAGGCCGAAAGTGGCCCAAAGCTATAGTGGGCCTCTAACAGGCCGAATGTCAAACATGGCCGAATATGACCCAAATCCTTCATAGTCGTTTATGGGCCGAAATTTTTGATGGCCTGTAAATGGGCCCAAATGAACCCGGACCTTTAACAGGCCGGAAATACACCGGGCCGTAATTCGGCCCAATTACTTAGCGGACTGTTAACGGGCCAGAAGTGACCATGGGCCGTGTTGATGACAAGTTTAGGACAGGCTGTTGACGGGCCGATTTGACAAAGAATGTTGGGCCTTTAGTTGGGTCGGCCCATTATGGTCGGCAGAATCTTGTGGGCCTTTAGCTGGGTCGGCCCATTGTGGTTCGCAAAATCTTGTGGGCCTTTAGCTGGGCCGGCCCATTATGGTCTGCAAAATCGTGTGGGCCTTTAGCTGGGCCAGCCCATTATGGTCCGCTAAATTTTGTGGGCCTTTAGCTGGGCCGGCCCATTATTGTCTGTTAAATCTTATGGGCCTTCGGTTCGGCCGACCCATTTAATCTTTGTGGGCCACTTTTGGGCCGGTCCACGTGTCAACATATCATAGGCCCATCTCGACCGTTGGATGAGTGACACCTGTGCCAACGCGGAGCTGACGCGTGGATCCGTCAGCCAATGAGAATTTTACATGTGGAAAATCGGCATTGGTCGTGGCTGTTAACGGGTTATCGGATCCAAAATCCGACCCGATAGCTTAATGGCGTTCCATTACGGTGGCTGCCACATGTCAGTCACCCTTGACGAAAGCACTTCTGTGACGCGCGATTTATCGTCATGGAAGTGGACACTTCCATGATGATAATTTTGGCAATGTCATGGAACACTTCTACGACAGCACAGGTATGACTATCTTGATTCTGTCATAAATTTGTCATGGATGTACATGCATGACAGAAAACGCTACCTACTGTGACAAACACGTATCATCACAGAAGTGTATTCTTTTGTAGTGCTTGGAGCTATATTTTTATTCACCACATGATATGTGTTTTGCTTGGAGCGTCTTTTATGATTTGAGTCTTTGCTTTTTAGTCTACCACAATCATCCTTGCTGTACACACCTTTTCAGAGAGCCATACATGATTTGGAATTTGATAGAATACTCTATGTACTTCACTTATATCTTTTGAGCTTTATAGTTTTGCTCTAGTGCTTCACTTATATCTTTTAGAGCACGGTGGTGGATTTGTTTTATAGAAACTATTGATCTCTCATGCTTCACTTAGATTAATTTGAGAGTCTTAATAGCATGGTAATTTGCTTCCTAATATGCTTGGTATGCAAGATTAATAATAAAACTTTCGTATGAGTGTGTTGAATACTAAGAAAAGTTTGATGCTTGATGATTGTTTTGAGATACGGAGGTAATAATATCAAAGTCATGCTAGTTGAGTAGTTGTGAAATTGAGAAATACTTGTGTTGAAGTTTGCAAGTCCCATAGCATGCCCGTATGGTAAACGTTATGCAACAAATTTGAAACATGAGGTGTTATTTGATTGTCTTCCTTATGAGTGGCGGTCGGGGACGAGCGATGGTCTTTTCCTACCAATCTATCCCCCTAGGAGCATGCGTGTAGTATCAAGATTTTGGATGACTTGTAGATTTTTGCAATAAGTATGTGAGTTCTTTATGACTAATGTTGAGTCCATGGATTATACGCACTGTCACCGTTCCATCCTTGCTAGCCTCTTCGGTACCGTGCATTGCCCTTTCTCACATTGAGAGTTGGCGCAAACTTCGCCGGTGCATCCAAACCCCATGATATGATACGCTCTTTGTCGGTGTCAAAACTGGCGGATCTCGGGTAGGGGGTCCCGAACTGTGCGTCAAGGCCGGATGGTAACAGGAGACAAGGGACAAGATGTTTTTTACCCAGGTTCGGGCCCTCTCGATGGAGGTAATACCCTACTCCTGCTTGATTAATATTGATGATATGGGTAGTACAAGAGTAGATCTACCACGAGATCAAGGAGGCTAAACCCTAGAAGCTAGCCTACGATATGATTGTTGTGTATGGAGTTGATTGCCTACGGACTACAACCCTCCGGTTTATATAGACACCGGATAGGGTTAGGGTTACATAAAGTTGGTTACAATGGTAGGAGATCTTGAATATCCGCATCGCCAAGCTTGCCTTCCACGCCAAGGAAAGTCCCATCCGGACACGGGACGAAGTCTTCAATCTTGTATCTTCATAGTCCAGGAGTCCGGCTGAAGGTATAGTCCGGCTACCCGAACACCCCCTAATCCAGGACTCCCTCAGTAGCCCCTGAACCAGGCTTCAATGACGACGAGTCCGGCGCGCAAATTGTCTTCGGCATTGCAAGGCGGGTTCCTCCTCCAAGTCCTTCGTAGAAGATTGTAAACACCAAGAGTATTGTCCGGCTCTGCAAAATAAGTTTCCACATATTTCCATAGAGAGAATAATATTGACGCAGATCAAATCTATCGACGTATTCCGCAGTGCGTCATCACACTACGGCCAAGTCCTTTACTCGAATCATTTTTACTTTTCCACCTCAGCATGTTTTGCGAGGCGGTTTCCTTGGCACGTCTTGTCAAAGCAGAGATCGTGTACCCCCTTTACGGGATTCTCATCAATACGGATGTGGGTAACCCAACTGCGCCATTTACCACGGCGCTTGGGAGGCAAGCGAGTTTTACTAGGCTGGTGGGGACGCACAACCGCATCCGCCCATATAAGGGGATAAGGATCCACCCTTTTACCTACGCCTTCTTCCTCTTTTGCCTATCCATCTCCTGCGCACTCGAGCTCCAGCGCCCAAGCCCGCACTTCCCACCTCAACCTTCTCCAGCAATGTCCGGAGCGGGAGGCAAGTGGATGGTCTCCTCCGTCACGGAGGGCCATGTCAAAAAGCTAAGGAAGGCCGGATACTTGTCCAAAGACATCGCACACCGGCTTCCCGAGGAGGGGCAGCTTCTCCCCACCCCAAGGCCCCATGAGAGGGTAGTATTCCTTCCCCACTTCCTCCGCGGACTGGGTTTTCCACTCCACCCATTTGTCTGAGGGCTCATGTTTTAGTTTGGCCTGGATTTCCACGATCTGCCCCGAACTTCGTCCTCAACATCTCGGTGTTTATCATCGTGTGCGAGGCCTTCCTCCGCATCCGCCCCCATTTCGGCCTCTGGCTCAAGACCTTCAACGTCAAGCCCAAGGTGGTGCGCGGCAGCCAGGCGGAATGTGGAGGCGCCATGGCGGGCAAGATGGCCAACATCCTATGGCTCGAGGGCTCCTTCGTGGAGACCCTGAAGGGGTGGCAATCGTAGTGGTTTTACATCACCGAGCCGCGTGATCCGAAATGGATCGCAACCCTCGAGTTCCGATCCGGACCCCCCACGCGGCTTATGTCCTGGAAAGAGACGGGCCTGTCGTGGGGCGACGAAAAAGAGGTGACCGGACTGCAGACATGCATCCAATCCCTGGTGAGCAAGCTGATCAAGATCGTCAATGTAGTCCAGGTTATTCTCATCCGCCGGATCCTCCCGTGTCAACAACGGGGCTTTAATCTATGGGAGTTCAACCCGGCGCAGCACCAAACCCTTAACAGGCTCTTCGACACGACGTATGAAGATGTCTGGAAGGTGCTAACCAAAGGCTTCGAGGCTCCCACATCCGCTTTCGAGGCCCGTGGATACAGCTCGCAGTGTCACGCTAGCGAGGTAAGCTATTTTCACCTTTTACAAGATGTTAAGTTTTTTCATAGTTTGACTCTATGCGGGATCTAAGCTCCCTTACCTTTGACAGGCTTGGCGGGCGAAGTCCGGATCGATTAACTGTCCGGCTCCCTTGCCCGAAGACCCAGCCCCCGCTCTACTAGCGAAGCTGCTGGTTCCGGCACCTTATGTGGTGCCGGAGAAGAAGGCCAAGAAGAAGAAGGCCACGGGGACTCGAAAGAGTTCCCGGCATATGGTGGTGTCGGACTCGTCATCCAACGAGTCCGAGACGCACTCCCCCCGTGAAGACGAGGAGGAGGAAGAAGAAACCTCTCCCCCCCCAGCGGGGGGAGGAGAGAAGAGGAAGGCGCCCCAATGGGGGAGGCCGAGGGGTCTAGGAAAAGGAAGACCCCTCCGCCGGACTACGCCCCCAACGCCGAAGAGGGCAAAGAGGAGTGGCCAAACAGGGCCAAGCGTCCGGCCAAATCGTAAGTTCGGATATCAGAATAACTCATGATGTTCCTTTGTTGCACAGCTTTCCATAATGTCGAACATAATTATGCAGCCCGCCCCGGGCTGAACTCAATGAGTCGTCGAGCGGCTCCCTGGATTCATCGGACGTGAACTCAGTTCCGCCCGCTGTCTCCCCCCGCACTGCGGACGACGCCGAAGTGGCGTCGCAACGAGCTCCGGGGCAGGAGGAGGTGGTCCTGGAGGAGCCGCAGGGCGACCTCCCGGACCCCAGGAGTAAAGGGGACAAGACCCCCAGGGCTCCAAGTCTGGCTTTGTGCCGGACACCGCGCCGGAATCTTCAACAGTTCCGGACCGCGGTAGGCGAACTCTTTCCAAGAGGAGCAAGCCTTCTGTGCCGGCGGCCTCCGTCCAACCGGAGGTGCCGGACAATCTGCTCGAGGTGCTTGACGGAGCCTCCATCGACGAGGAGCACCGTACTATTATGAGTACGGTGATCCAGAAGGTTCAGTCCGCCAAGAGCGGACTGAGTGAAGCTTGCGCTAGCCTCCTAACGGGCTTCGAGGTAAGTAAAAATATGTAAAAATATAACCGCATAGATAGTAGCCCTTGATGCTCTGTTTGGCGTTCGGAAAGAAAAGCCGAATAGAGGATCTAGTAAATTTCGCAGGAGTCTAACAATAAAGAGTCAATATGCGTGTGTAGACTTCGCTGCTATCCACCGCCGCATTGACTGCGGAGGTGGGTGTCCTGAAACAGGACCTCAAGCGGACCGAGCAAGAGCTCGGCCTTGCCAAGCGGCAGCTCGAGGAAAAAGAAGGTAGGAAATACCTTATAGAAAAAGTGCCTATAGAGAGGCGTGATTGCAAAAAATAATAGGATTGCACTGCTTATTATAGGGGCCACGACTGAGGTGGCGACCCTCAAGAAAGTGCTGTCCGAGGCCGAAAATAAAACGGCCGCGGAGTGCACCGAGCGAGAGAAACTTGGGGCTCAGGTCGGCGAGGTGCAGCAAGAGCTTCAGGCTCTCATGAAAAAACATGAGAGTTTGGAGCTTGAGTCAAAGACCCAAGCGTCCGAGCTCGCGGCGGCCCTTGAGACTGCCAAGTCTGCCAAGGCCGAAGCCCAAAAGGCCCTCCAAGAGTTGGAGGAGATTAAGAAGATAGCAGTGGGTAAGGCATTCTTTATGCAAAGCAGAAATATAAAAGTAAACTACTTGTTACTTACCCGAATCCGGAGTTCTCCAGGGGCATTCGCAGATCTTCCCCGCAGCGTATCCGACGCCACCGCATTCTACCGAGCTAAAGAGGGCAGCTCGACGGAGAAGGTGTTCTGGTCTCAGTATGCTGAGGCCGGACACCCTGTGCCCTTGAGCGACCAGCTGAAACAGCTGGTCGAGCTCCACAAGGCGGCCGAACAGGCCATGAAGGGCTTCATAGTTTGGCTGTAGTCCGAAGAGGCCCTGCCTGGGAGCTACTTCGGGCTGGTGTGGCGGCTGGTGGAGGCCTGTCCAAGGCTCGAGGTCACCAAGCGCTCCGTCTGCATCGAAGGTGCCCGTCGGGCCCTAGCCCATGCAAAGGTGCACTGGGGTAAGCTGGACGGTGAGAAGCTTGTGAAGGACGGGCCGCCGCCGGGGAAGGAGCATCGCAAGCCCGAGAACTATTACAAGGATGTTCTTGCGGGTGCCCGCCTTGTGGCGGATGAATGTACCAAGGATGTAATTTTTGAATAAACTCGCTCGTTTTTATCCTGTGCGCTGAAAACTTGTTCATAGGCGCTTAAGCAGTGCTTGTTGAATTTAAAATATTATTTTCTATGCGGCCGTTTATCAAAAAATTGAGAGATGGCCAGTCGTGGGCTTCTGCCCCCATGCCACTAGTGCTGGGGTGTTCAGGATAAACCTGAGCGCTCTTTTCCCCATAGTTGGGTCCTTCGAGGGAGGCGCTTAGCACAACGAACCAGGCAATCGGACTATAATGCTTGAACACTCTCACTTAGCCATAGAACTTTATAATTTTAAATTTCGGCAAAGCCCGTAGTTCGGAAGACCGAGTTCGGGGCGCTATCCACGCTTTGGCCGGACAAATCCGGCTCCTCGCTCGAAGCGGCATAAGTCTTTAGGGACTCGAAAAAACCTCTCGAACAGCGACCGGTCTCTCGCCTCATCATGACAATCAGTTTTAGCTTTCTCCACTGAGGTGCTTAACCCAGCTCAACCGGGGCACAATCGCAGTGGTTCTCCTAGTGCTACCTTAGCCGACATAGAGGAACGTAAGGCACCAAAACATAGGAGCCGGGCAAACCCAACTATTGACCCAAATCATGATTCGAAGCCGATGCATATAGTGCTATAAGTTCGGGGTGCCGCACTTGTGAAAGTGTACAGACTTCTCACACCATATTAAAGGGTACTGAAGCCCCTGGCGTACTTGCCGTACCACAGTGTAGGGGTGTAACATGTCATTAATGAACATATATAAAAGAGAGTAATGCAGAAAATAGACAAAAGCTATGCATTGTTTATATAAAGGCTATTTATCAAAGCCGAACGATACAAATAGTGCGGTAAGCAAAAGATATTGGACTATTCAGTATGTCCTGACCGGGGGCAGGCCGCGGAATTGTATTTAAAACAGGTATACCGCTCGTAACAAAGACCACCTGGGAGTTCCATAGTGCGGCATGGCTTGTCTGCCTCCCTGGATCTTGCATCGTTTGTGCGGCAGTCGAATTGCCGAACAGGTCGTCCGAAGTATGGAGTCCTGAAGGTAAGAAAAAATTAAAAAGAGAATCCGGCAGCCCCTAGTATGTTTTAAGCCTTATTCTGGGCGTGCCGTTATTGTGCTCCTTCCCCTGTGCCCATGGTATTTCAAGGGCGTAGTTATGTACGCGAGGTATTGGTTTCGCTATGTCACGATAGCTGGGGTTGGGGCCGCATTGCTACGCTTGCTCAGAGTGTGCCAGGCGGTCCTGCTGTGGGTTACTCCGGGCGCGCTTGGCAGTGTCTGGCTTTTTAATGGCCGGACTAGAGAATTGCCTGAGAAGGCTACTTCGTACCTCCGCTGCGAGAGCCGCCGTATGCTCCTCCGTACGGAGGGAGCATTCGGTGTTTCCGTTGACCGTAATTACTCCTCGAGGGCCTGGTATCTTGAGCTTGAGATATGCGTAGTGCGGCACCGTATTGAACTTTGCAAATGCAGTTCGTCCGAGCAGGGCGTGATAGCCACTGCGAAACAGGACTATATCGAAGATTAACTCTTTGCTTCAGAAATTGTCCAGGGATCCGAAGACCACGTCAAGTGTTACTGAGCCTGTACAGTTGGCTTCTACACCTGGTATAACACCTTTAAAGGTCGTTCTTGTGGGCTTAATCCTTGAGGGATCTATGCCCATTTTCCGCACTGTATCCTGATAAAGCAGGTTCAGGCTACTGCCGCCGTCCATGAGGACTCTTGTGAGATGAAATCCGTCGATGATTGGGTCGAGAACCAATGCGGCGAAGCCGCCATGACGGATGCTAGTGGGATGGTCCCTTCGATCAAAAGTGATCGGGCAGGAGGACCATGGGTTGAACTTTGGGGCGACTGGCTCTATCGCGTATACGTCCCGTAGCGCACGCTTTCGCTCCCGCTTGGGAATGTGGGTTGCGTATATCATGTTCACCGTCCGCACTTGTGGGGGAAAGCCCTTCTGTCCATTGTTGTTCGGCGGCTTGGGCTCCTCGTCGTCGCTGTGCAGCCCCTTGTCTCTGTTTTCGGCCCTTAACTTGCCTGCCTGCTTGAACACCCAACAATCCCTGTTAGTGTGATTGGCTAGCCTTTCGGGGGTGCCATGTATCTGGCACAAGCGATCGAGTATTCGGTCCAAACTGGATGGGTCCTGAGTATTCTTTTTAATGGCTTTCTTCGCTGACCGGATTTATAGCCTTTGAATCCGGCATTGACTGCCGTGTCTTCATTGCTGTCGCTGTTAACGCGGCGTTTTTGCTTATTCCGACGTGTCCTGCCACTTTTGTCCTTGGTATCCGAATTACCAGGGTTCTTTGATAAGTTGTTACTGCGAGCTAGCCAACTGTCTTCTCCCGCACAAAAGCGGGTCATGAGAGTCGTGAGGGCTGCCATGGATTTCGGCTTTTCCTGTCCCAGGTGCCGGGCAAGCCACTCGTCGCGGATGTTATGCTTGAAGTCTGCTAGGGCCTCTGTGTCCGGACAGTTGACTATTTGGTTTTTCTTTGTTAGGAACCGTGTCCAGAATTGTCTGGCCGATTCCTCTGGCTGCTGAATTATGTGGCTTAAGTCGTCGGCATCCGGCGGTCGCACGTAAGTGCCCTGGAAGTTGTCGAGGAATGCGGCTTCCAGGTCCTCCCAAGAAACGATTGAGTCTGCTGGCAAGCTGTTAAGCCAATGCCGGGCCGGGCCTTTAAGTTTGAGTGGGAGGTATTTGATGGAGTGTAGATCATCGCCGCGTGCCATGTGGATGTGAAGGAGATAATCCTCGATCCATACCGCCGGGTCTGTTGTGCCATCGTATGATTCGATGTTTACGGGTTTGAAACCCTCTGGGATTTTATGATCCATTACTTCATTCGTGAAGCATAGCGGGTGTGCGACGCCTCTGTACTGGGCTATATCACGACGTAGCTCGGAAGCGCTATGTCTGTTGTGTTCGGCCCGGCCGGATTTGTTGTATCCAGAGTGAAGATCATTGTCACATGCCGTATGGCGCCTGCGCGATCCGTAGATCGATCTTGTTTGTCTTGCCTTATCCTCCAGTATGTCTCGCAGGTCGGGCGCATTTTCCCGTGCCTTAGTTGAGTGGCGTCGGGGCAGGGCTTGGGTGGTGAGCCGAGGGGCCTCTCTATCGCGACCGCGAGGTGGCCGGTCTGCCATGTCATGCGCTGGTGATGTAGGTGCTTCCTCCTCTGATCGGGGTAGCGGCTTGCGCTTCGGGTAACTCTTGGAGGGGCGTTTGAGTTCATACTCTTCGGCCGTAAGGACTTCAGTCCATCTGTCAGCTAGCAAATCTTGGGCAGCTTTAAGTTGTTGCTGCTTTTTCTTGAGGCTGCTTGCCATGGCTAAAAGCTTGCGTTTAAAATGCTCTTGTTCGGCGGGGTCTGATGGTATGACGAATTCATCGTCATCGAGGCTTGCCTCGTCTTCGGAGGGAGGCGTATAGTTATCATCCTCGACCTCTCGGTCTGCCGCTCTCTCATGAGGGCTGGCTTCTCCATCTTCCTGTGCCGAATCTTGCTAAGGTGGGTGTTCTTCGGCGCTATCCGGGGTAGTATTATCTCCCGTGCCGGAATCACCGTTTTTGCTTTGGCGGGATATAGAGCAGCGCCGCTGACGCTCGCGCTTCGGCTGTTTCTTGGGGGCGTCATCCCCCACTGTTCCATCGCCATCTCCATCTTTTGGAGTATCCACCATATATATGTCATATGACGAGGTGGCCTTCCAGCGCCCTATAGGTGTTGGTTCCTGTTCGTCTCCTACATCGTCGTCCATGTCGTCGATGTCTTCGGAGCTGAAGTCAAGCATGTCGGTTAGATCGTCGACAGTGGCTACAAAGTGGGTGGTGGGTGGGCTTTGAATTTCCTTATCGTCCGTATCCCACCCTCGCTGACCGTAGTCCGGCCAGGGCTCTCCTGATAAAGAGAGAGACTTAAGAGAGTTCAGGATGTTGCCAAAAGGCGAATGCTGAAAGATGTCTGCGGCGGTGAACTCCATTATCGGCGCCCAATCGGATTCGATTGACAGGGGCGTGGGGGGTTCGGAGTCCGGGGAGGAGTCCGGATCCTCGGAGTCACGGGCCATGCGGAGAGTGGGGCTAGAGTTCGGCTCGATCGCCTCTGAGATCGCAGCCCCTGAGGCAGCGTCTAACCGCTGATCCTCGATTGGCGCAGTATGCTCCGAATCAATGGTCGAAACCGATGCGTATGCGGCCTCCAAGGCGCTGTTCGGCGGCAGAGCTATATCATGCCCATCGAGACAATGCGGCGCGCTTGGCTGTGGCTCGAATCCGCCGAAGATCAAGTCCCCGTGGATGTCAGCCGTGTAGTTTAGGCTTCCAAACCTGACCTGATGGCCAGGGGCGTAGATTTCGATCTACTCCAGGTGGCCGAGTGAATTGACCCGCAGAGCGAAGCCGCCAAAGACGAAGATCTGTCCGGGGAGAAAAGTTTCACCCTGGACTGTATCGTCGTTGATGATCAAAGGAGCCATCAGGCCTAAAGGCGACGACATAGAGGAAATCTCAATGAAAGCAGCAATGTCGGTGTCAAAACCGGCGGATCTCGGGTAGGGGGTCCCGAACTGTGCGTCAAGGCCGGATGGTAACATGAGACAAGGGACAAGATGTTTTTTACCCAGGTTCGGGCCCTCTCGATGGAGGTAATACCCTACTCCTGCTTGATTAATATTGATGATATGGGTAGTACAAGAGTAGATCTACCACGAGATCAAGGAGGCTAAACCCTAGAAGCTAGCCTATGGTATGATTGTTGTGTATGGAATTGATTGCCTACGGACTATAACCCTCCGGTTTATATAGACACTGGATAGGGTTAGGGTTACATAAAGTCGGTTACAATGGTAGGAGATCTTGAATATCCGCATCGCCAAGCTTGCCTTCCACGCCAAGGAAAGTCCCATCCGGACACGGGACGAAGTCTTCAATCTTGTATCTTCATAGTCCAGGAGTCCGGCTGAAGGTATAGTCCGGCTACCCGAACACCCCCTAATCCAGGACTCCCTCACTCTTTCACACATAAACCTCCTTATATCTTCCTCAAAACAGCCACCATACCTACCTATTATGGCATTTCCATAGCCATTCCTAGATATATTGCCATGCAACTTTCCATCATTCCGTTCATCATGACACATTCATCATTGTCATATTGCTTAGCATGATCATGTAGTTGACATAGTATTTGTGGCAAAGCCACCGTTCATAATTCTTTCATACATGTCACTCTTGGTTCATTGCATATCCCGGTACACCGCCGGAGGCATTCATATAGAGTCTTCTTTGTTCTAGTATCGAGTTGTAAATAAATAGAAGTGTGATGATCATCATTATTAGAGCGTTGTCCCAAGTGAGAAATAAAAAAAAAGAGAAGGCCCAAAAAAAGAGAAAGGCCATAAAAAAGAGAAGGCCCAAAAAAATGAGAGAAAAAGAGAGAAGGGACAATGTTACTATCCTTTTACCACACTTGTGCTTCAGAGTAGCACCATGATCTTCATAGTAGAGAGTCTCTCATGTTATCACTTTCATATACTAGGGGGAATTTTTCATTATAGAACTTGGCTTGTATATTCCAACAATGGGCCTCCTCAAGTGCCCTAGGTCTTCATGAGCAAGCAAGTTGGATGCACACCCACTAGTTTCTTTTGTTGAGCTTTCATACATTTATAGTTCTAGTGCATCTGTTGCATGGCAATCCCTACTCCTTGCATAACATCAATCAGTGGGCATCTCCATAGCCCATTGATTAGCCTCGTTGATGTGAGACTTTCTCCTTTTTTTGTCTTCTCCACATGACCCCCTCATTATATTCTATTCCACCCATAGTGCTATGTCCATGGCTCGCGCTCATATATTGCGTGAAAGTTTATAGGTTTGAGATTACTAAAGTATGAAACAATTGCTTGGCTTGTCATCGGGGTTGTGCATGATGAGGGCATTCTTGTGTGACGAAAATGAAACATGACTAAACTATATGATTTTGTAGGGATGAACTTTCTTTGGCCATGTTATTTTGAGAAGACATAATTGCTTAGTTAGTATGCTTGAAGTATTATCATTTTTATGTCAATATGAACTTTTGTCTTGAATCTTTCGGATCTGAATATTCATACCACAATTAAGAAGAATTACATTAAAATTATGCCAAGTAGCACTCTGCATCAAAAATTCTCTTTTTATCATTTACCTACTCGAGGACGAGCAGGAATTAAGCTTGGGGATGCTTGATACGTATCCAACGTATCTATAATTTTTGATTGCTCCATGCTATATTATCTACTGTTTTGGACTACATCGGGCTTTATTTTCCACTTTTATATTATTTTTGGGACTAACCTATTAACCGGAGGCCCAGCCCAGAATTGCAGTTTTTTGCCTATTTCATTGTTTCGGAGAAACAGAATATCAAACGGAGTACAAACGGAATGAAACCTTCGGAAACGTGATTTTCTCATCAGATAAGATCCAGGAGACTTGGACCCTCCATCAAGAAAGCCATGAGGCAGCCACGAGGGTGGAGGGCGCCCCCCTAGGGCGCGCCCCCTGCCTCGTGGGCCCCTCAAAGCTCCACCGACGTACCTTCTTCCTCCTATATATACCTACGTACCCCCAAACGATCGGGGACGGAGCCACAAACCTAATTCCACCGCCGCAACTTTCTGTATCCACGAGATCCTATCTTGGGGCCTGTTTCGAAGCTCCGCCGGAGGGGGCATCGATCACGGAGGGCTTCTACATCATCATCCAAGCCCCTCCGATGAAGTGTGAGTAGTTTACTTCAGACCTACGGGTCCATAGTTAGTAGCTAGATGGCTTCTTCTCTCTTTTTGGATCTCAATACAATGTTCTCCCCCTCTCTTGTGGAGATCTATTCGATGTAATCTTCTTTTTGCGGTGTGTTTGTTGAGACCTATGAATTGTGGGTTTATGATCAAGTCTATCTATGAATAATATTTGAATCTTCTCTGAATTCTTTTATGTACAATTGGTTATCTTTGCAAGTCTCTTCGAATTATCAATTTGGTTTGGCCTACTAAATTGGTTGTTCTTGCCATGGGAGAAGTGCTTAGCTTTGGGTTCGATCTTGCGGTGTCCTTTCCCAGTGACAGAAGGGGCAGGAAGGCACGTATTGTATCGTTGCCATCGAGGATAACAAGATGGGTTTTTTATCATATTGCATGAAACTATCCCTCTACATCATGTCATCTTGCTTAAGGCGTTACTCTGTTTTTAACTTAGTACTCTAGATGCATGCTGGATAGCGGTCGATGAGTGGAGTAATAGTAGTAGATGCAGGCAGGAGTCGGTCTACTTGTCTCGGACGTGATGCCTATATACATGATCATACCTAGATATTCTCATAACTATGCTCAATTCTGTCAATTGCTCAACAGTAATTTGTTCACCCACCGTAGAATACTTATGCTCTTGAGAGAAGCCACTAGTGAAACCTATGGCCCCCGGGTCTCTTTCTCATCATATCAATCTCCATCACTTTATTATTGCTTTGCTTTTACTTTGCTTTTACTTTTTACTTTGCATCTCTATACCAAAAATACCAAAAATATTATTTATCATCTCTATCAGATCTCACTTTCGTAAGTGACCGGAAGGGATTGACAACCCCTAAGCGCGTTGGTTGCGTTGAGCTATTGTTTTTGTGTAGGTACGAGGGACTCGCGCGTAGCCTCCTATTGGATTGATACCTTGGTTCTCAAAAACTGAGGGAAATACTTACGCTACTTTGCTGCATCATCCTCCCCTCTTCGGGGAAATCCAACGCAGTGCTCAAGAGGTAGCAATGGTCATTCCCTGGATATCGTCCTAATTATTCGAAGTTCTATCAATTGCCCAACAGTAATTTCTTCACCCGCTGATTGCTATTTTTCTCGAGAGAAGCCACTAGTGAAACCGACGCCCCCCGGGTCTCTTTCTCATATTATTTGCCTTTGCGATCTACTTTTATTTGCTTTTATTTTCAAATCTATTAATCCAAAAACCCAAAAATACCTTGCTGCATTTTATTTCTATTTATTTTATTTGCGATCTATCTATCAATTTACTACAAATTTATCTCACGTCCGTTTGCCCATATTGAGGCGCCGTACCCCGAAAAGGATTGAAAACCCCTTTAACACATCGAGTTGCGAGGATTTGTTATCTGTGTGCAGGGGTTGTTTATGTTGTGTTGCTTGGCTCTTCTACTGGTTCGATAACCTTGGTTTCATATATGAGGGAAATACCCACCGCCGCTATGCTGCATCATCCCTTCCTCTTTGGGGAAATACCGATGTAGCTTCAAGCGACATCAAAAGGAATTTCTAGCACCGTTGCCGGGGAGGATCTTCAACATATACCTGGTTCCTAATGACAAATCTCATCTCCTTGCAATTTACATTATTTGCCATTTGCCTCTCGTTTCCTCTCCTGCACTTCACAAAAAATTGGCATTTTATTTGTCTCTCTTTTCCGTTTGCCGTTTTCTTGCCGGGTCTATTTTTTGTGTGTGTAACCTTGTTTGCCGTTACTATGGACAGTTCTTCCTCTATCGCTTGCACTCCAGAGAATGAGGTTCTCAACTTTAAACAAAGGGGAGGAGAAAATTTGAAAGATGCTTGGTATAGAATTTGCAATGCTCATAATAGATCTATCCGTAAGCAATCTACCGTTGTTCTTCTTCGTTGTTTTTATGTTGGCATCACCACTTGGTATAGATTCGTCCTTGATACGATTACCAGTGGAAATTTGTTGATGTGTCCCTCTCTTGATGATTTTAATGCTATGGGAAATTTAGTGGGATCACCACCTCTCATGATTAATGAAACAACTTTGACTCTTGAGCATGTTATGGAAAGACTAGATGCTATTGACAAGAAAATGCTCACCGAAGATCATATGGAAATTATAGATAAAAAGATGCATAATTTTTCCACTAATATTGGGTCAAAAGCGGGAGATATTTTTAAGTTGTTAAAAGAGAAGGGTACCATAATTCATGAAAGAATAGAAGAAAGTTCGTATCGGATTGATAAATTAGAAGAAATCTTTAGTAATCTAAGCACAGCTTTTGCTTCCGCTAAAACTGTCGAGAAAACTCTCGTAAAGAGTGGTAGATCCAAGAACAAGGGTGTAATTTCTAGTAACAGTAATAAAGGAGATCTTAAGAGGATTAGTATTCACCCAGATTTTGTTGAAGTGATAAGAGATCATTTTTGCAAGAATGAAATCTTTAAAATTACTCCTAGGAGTATTGCTATTGAAAGTCTTTATGCTAAATCTCTGAAGGGTTCTAAGTGTTTGATTGAAGAGTTGGATAAAGATGACAAAATTTAGATCCTTGCTTTATGCCTAGCTAAGGGCGTAAAACTATAGCGCTTGTTGGGAGGCAACCCAATGAATAAATTTTATTTTTTCTTTATTTTTGCTTCCTGTTTTTGAGTGTTATCACAATTATGCTACTATTATGATTGTGTTTTTACGTTTCAATTAGTGTTTGTGCCAAGTAAACCTTTAGGATCTTCTTTGGTGATAGTTGTTTGATCTTGCTGAAAAAACATAAACTTTTGCGCTCTCAAAAATAATTATCATTTTACCAGAGAGCGATAAAATACCCATTCCAATAGCAGTGGATCAATATACAAATTTCTCAGGTCATCCTAATTTTTCATAATTTTTGGAGTTACAGAAGTATTCAAAATAGTCAGATTACTACAGACTGTTCTGTTTTGACAGATTCTATTTTCTTTGTGGTGTGTGATTATTTTGATGGCTCTATGGTTTTCTTTGATGAGTTTTTGCCATAGAAAAGTTGGAATACAGTAGATATAATACAAAAACAAAATATGAATTGGTTTGATACAACACTTATAGTAGTGGTTTGCTTTCTTACACTAACGGATCTCACGGAGGTTTTGTTGAGTTTTGTGTGATTGAAATTTTCAAGTTTTTGGTTATCTTACGATGGATGAAGGAAGGATGGAAGAGCCTAAGCTTGGGGATGCCCCGGCATCCCAAGCTATTATCCAAAAATGAGCAACCAACTAAGCTTGGGGATGCCCCTGAGTGGCATCCCCGCTTTCTTCCAACGATCATCGGTATTTTACTCGAAACTATATTTTTATTCATCACATGATATGTGTTTTGCTTGGAGCGTCTTGTATGATATGATTCTTTGTTTGTTTTATTTTGTGTTTTAAGTCTTGATCCCTTGCTGGACATACCTATTTGGGAGAGCCAAAATTATGTCATGACTTGTTAGAATAGCTCTCTATGCTTCACATAAATTTTTATGAGCAGTGGACTTGCTCTAGTGCTTCACTTATAACTTTTTGAGCACGGTGTGCTTAGTATTTTTGAAGAAATGCTCTCTTGCTTCACTTAGATTTATTTGAGAGTTAGTAAAATTTTCAAGAAATTCTCTCTTGCTTCACTTAAATTATTTTGAGAGAAAGAAAAAGAATTATGCTCATGGTCTCACTTATATTTGTTTGATCTTATGAAAAGCAACACATGAAAATTAGTCCCAAAGTGATAGATATCCAAGAAGGATATAATAAAGACTTTCATGAAGATCATTGGACAAAATAAACTTGATTCTTAGTAATAGTTTTGAGATCTGATGGTGTGATATGTGAGTTACGTTGATGAGTAATTATGATTTATTAAGAATATTGGTGTTAAGGTTTGTGATTCCCTATGCAAGTACGAAAGTCAATAGTCATGCAATGAAATTATATCCTACTTGTGGTGCATTATTCGGTGTTATTTATGCTTAATGCTTGCTTATGAGATTATCCGTTTCTTGGTTGGTTGCTTCTCAATCTATTGCTAGCCTTCATTTTGCACTAAGTATGATCTCTACTTGTGAATCCAAAACCCTAACCAGTTTTGCCACATGAGTCCACTATATCTACCTATATGTGGTATTCTTTTACCGTTCTAAGCAAATTTGCATGTGCCATCTCTAATTTGCAAAAAATAACTTCTCTTTTGTGTGTTTGTTTCGCTCGCGGAGCAGTGAGGGGTGGCTAATATTTTCCATGCTAGATGTGTTATTCTCAAGATGAGTGTTTATTCACTTGTCATTGCACGAGAGTAAGGCAAAGGTATTAGGGATGCCCAGTCCCGAAATAAAAAAATGAATTTACTTTATGTGGAGGGCACCCGTGGATACGGTTAGCCATGGAAAGTGTTGGTATGGTGGAAAAAGGAATAAACTATATTTTCTGTTTGGGAACCGCCTATGATATATCTGGCATGGAAAGTGTTGGGAGCTCTAAGTTGTTTTCGTTGGTGGGATGGATACACCTCCCAAACTGTTTTTATCTCTAAGTTTTTTGCTTTGAGCTCTGGCACCTCTACAAATCCCTACTTCCCTCTGCGGAGGGCCTTTCTTTTATTTTATGCAATTTTTATTTTTGAATTCGAGTCTCCATCTTCTCTTATAAAAGCACCAACTAGGAGGCAATATGATCGTACTTAAGTATTGGGTGTAGCTAATATTCGAGTGTGTTTCATGAATGGATCAATGTTTGAGCATGATGGGCTAGGGATAACTTATTTTAGCGTTGATATTTTGAAAGACTTGGTTGCTTGTTGATATGCTTGAGTGTCTAAATTATTATGTCAAAACTAGACTATTGCTTTGAACAACTAAAAGTCCAAATGTCCATGCTATAAAGAAAAGAATATGATATGACATGTTAGGCATCATTCCACATCAAAAATTTTGTTTTATCACTTACCTACTCGAGGACAAGTAGGAGTTAAGCTTGGGGATGCTGATACATCTCCAACATATCTATAATTTTTTGTTGCTCCATGTTGTTATATTATCAATCTTGGATGTTTTATAATCATTTCCTAGTCATTTTATATCATTTTTGGTACTAACCTATTGACATAGTGCCAAGTGACAGTTCCTATTTTTCCCGTGTTTTTTACATCGTAGAAAATCAATATCAGACAGAATCCAATTGCCCCAAAACTTTATGTAGAATTTTATGGGCCAAAAAGAACACAACGGGCCCTGGCTGCGCCTGGGGCTGCCCCGAGGGAAGCACAACCCACCAGGGCACGCCAGGAGGCCCACGCGCGCCCTGGTGGGTTGTGCCCACCTTGGGTGCCGCCCAGACTGCCTCTTTGCCCTATAAATACCCCTAAAATCCCAGAACCCTAGGGGAGTTGATGAAATATTCATCCAGCCACCGCAGAGTGCAGAACCACCAGATCCAATCTAGATACCATCTCGGATGGGGTTCACCACCTCCATTGGTGCCTCTCCGATGATGCGTGAGTGGTTCTTTGTAGACCTTTGGGTCCGTAGTTAGTAGCTAGATGGCTTCATCTCTCTCTATCTTGATTCTCAATACAATGGTCTCTTGGAGATCCATATGATGTAACTCTTTTGCGGTGTGTTTGTTGGGATCGATGAACTTTGAGGTTATTGTCAAATCTATCTTTTTATATCAATGAAAGTTATTTGAGTTTCTTTGATCTCTTATATGCATGATTGCTTATAGCCTCGTATTTCTTCTATGATATTTGGGTTTTGTTTGGCCAACTTGATCTATTTATCTTGCAATGGGAAGAGGTGCTTTGTAGTGGGTTCGATCTTACGGTGCTTGATCCCAGTGACAGAAAGGGATGTATCGTTGCTACTAAGGATAAAACGATGGGGTCTATCTCTACATAGATAGATCTTGTTTGCATCATGTCATCGTTCTTATTGCATTACTCTGTTTCTCCATGAACTTAATACACTAGATGCATGCCGGATAGCGGTCGATGTGTGGAGTAATAGTAGTAGATGCATGCAGGAGTCGGTCTACTAATCTTGGATGTGATGCCTATATAATGATCATTGCCTGGATATCGTCATAATTATTCAAAGTTCTGTCAATTGCCCAATAGTAATTTGTTCACCCACCGTTTGCTATTTTTCTCGAGAGAAGTCACTAGTGAAACCTGCGGCCCCCGGGTCTCTTTCTCATATTATTTGCCTTTGCGATCTACTTTTATTTTCAGATCTATTAATCCAAAAACCCAAAAATACCTTGCTGTGTTTTATTTCTATTTATTTTATTTTTCATCTATCTATCAATTTACTACAAATTTATATCACGTCTGTTTGCCCATCTTGAGGCGCCGTACCCCGGAAAGGATTGACAACCCCTTTAACACATCGGGTTGCGATGATTTGATATTTGTGTGCAGGGGTTGTTCATGTTGTGTTACTTGGTTCTCATACTGGTTTGATAACCTTGGTTTCATATCTGAGGGAAATACCTACCGCTGTTGTGCTGCATCATCCCTTCCTCTTTGGGGAAATACTGACGTAGCTTCAAGCGACATCAGCAACATCTCTCTATTTTGGTGGAACTACTCAAAATGGTGATTGGAGTTTCCAAAATCTCCATCAAATTCTGTTGGTAATCTCGTGCAACATTTTATTAGCCTTTGCAAGATATGAGCCATCACTGTCACCACAATGGCACTTTATTTTAGTGGAACTGCACAAAAGGATAAGCAAATTATAGTTGCACCTTACATGAGCAGGACAGCCAACCTTAATGTTGCTGAATTTTAGTGCAACTACTAAAGAAGAACCTGGCAGCTCACAAGAGCAATTACTTCTTGCTAGCTGAATGATGCAATCTTTGCTTCATTTTAGGTGAACTGCAGAAAAAGGCGCATGAATTGAATCATGGATCTCTAGGATGGCCTCATCCGAGTGGAGTTGTAGGTTCACCACATCGAGTCGTGGTGGCATAGGGCCCCTCACACCGGTCAGTACTGTCCTTTATCAACATGATTGTGCTTTGTTATACTATGCTATTGTTCTATTTTTTAAATAAAGCTATACTATCACAATCTTTTCTCGTTTTGGAAATAAAGTTTGCTTAAACTAGTGCCACTATTATAGTAATCATGCTCTTTCTTATCTATCCAAACAGGAACTATAAATGTTATGATGGCCAAGAGCATTCGCCAAGTTCTTGGGTTGTATGACGCGGCTAGCCAAGATGGATTTAATCCCGACATTCAGTTTATCAAAAGGCTCTAATGGGTTGGTTCTGAATCTTGCAACCTAGGAATCAATGAGATGTGTAGGCATCTTTGTTGTACTTATTGTTTGAATCTTATTTGTTGGTTCTGAATCTTGCAGGCTGGGAATCAATGAGATGTGTAGGCATCTTTGATGTACTTATTATTTGAATCTTATTTGTTGGTTCTGAATCTTGCAAGTTGGGAAACATGGCACGATGATGCAGAGGACAGCAACCATAACAAACAGTTCAAACTTGGTAGTATTATTTGTGTGAAAGTGCGACAAATGCGCTGATCGTGTGTGTCCTGAGAATAATAATTCTAATTGTTGTGCATGTTGATCCTGTGGCACTAATAAAACGAGCCAATGCATTGCTTCTTTTAATAATAAATTTCTATTAAAGCTAATTAAATTTAAGTAAAGTGACCACTAACACTTGTTATTACAGTACCAATACAGACCCGCTTGTGAACCGACGTGTGGCCGGAATAGGTTTCTTAATGGAGGCATTTGAATCCGCCGAGGGTGCATGTTCTGTCGGCCATGCAGCGGGTGAGGGAGGGGTAGTAACTGTTGTCGCATGTACACACTCAGTTTACTGTTGAATCCAGTTCCCCAAGAGCTGAAAAACGAACTACCGCCGCATATCCACTCGTTCACTTGAAGAGACTCCAATGGTGATCCGTGGGGTGAGCCTGCTGGATATGGACTTCAACAAGGAGTTCACCTTTGAGTTCGCGTTAAGTCCCATGGCTGCACCAAGTTGAATGTGATGTACACCAACGATCTAGACTCAGTGAAGCTCTGCCTCGCCGAGTTCAAGCAGTACCTACAGAATGAGAAAGCACAAGGTCGTAGGACTAGACCTTGTGCCCATCCATTCGTCTCCTGACAGGGACCAGCGGACCACGCTCGCCCAGGTATGCGTGTGGGACGAGGTTCTCATCTACCACTGTTGTAGGGCCATCAAAGGTTCTGGAGCATTCACCCGTTTCATCGGCAACGCTGACTGCACCTTCGCTACGATGGAGAGAAGGAAGAACGCGATGATTCGGCCATCTGGTGCAACAAGCTTGTCGACATCCATAAGCAATACAAGATCATCAACAATGGGCAGGAGAAGGAATCCGTGATTGACCTCGCCGAGACCATCATCGACCCCTACTACACCAACATGAAAGAAGACAACGATAACAAGGACCTGAACACGTGGGAGGTACCTCTGAATCTAGCCTACATAACCTACACGGCCAAGGACGCATACACATGCTACGACATGTACAGGAAAATCTTGAACATGAGGGCGTGTCTGCTTCCTGTAACCGACGAGCACACGGACAGCCGCAGCATCATGATCAAGCGTGCCAGGAAGGTCTAGATGTTGTACTTTATTTGTTTAAGCACCTTTATCATCTGAGTGTTTCATGCATTAGCCTATGTGTCGTAATTATTTGTTTTGTCTGAAATATTGCTTCTAAGAACCCATTAACATGTTTGCTTTTTAGTGGCTATTTGCTTATGTATGTAACTAGTTCACTCGTCCGCTTAAAAAAACTAGTTAACTCTGTTGTCGTGCTTTGGATCTCCTTCCTCCCAACATATTCCCCTTCTTAGGTGGACCCAACAGGTCTCGTACACAGACATATGGAACCAACCACCTATCCATTTGTATTTCTTTATTTTGTTCAATCTTTCGTCCTCTTCCTATACAGCGGCTGGCCATCATAGCCTATGGCGCTGGCCAGGCCATCCCTCTACTCCCATACATTCTTCGGCGGCGGCAGCTCCACCGGTCCACCCTGCACCCGAACAAGTCAACCCTCGTACTCCCCTCCGCCTGCATCTTCCCCCGCTCCGGTCCGAGGTCTCCACATCGTCCTCCGCCTTGGTGCTCTCCCCGCGGTGCCACCATTCGTCGTTCCCAACATGGTCAGCAAAACAAGAGGAATCGGGAGACAACTGTTCATCGAGAGGCTGACAGTCCCAGGCCCACCAGGTCCATGAACTAGGTTTTGTTGTTTAACATGGGCAGCCGACGACATGTTTCAACGTTTTTTGGATCCAGCAGGTATCAAGCGGTCTCTAGGCCTCCCAACCTAGCTTGTCTATAACATCAGCAGCCCAAGTTATGTTTGTTTTTTCAAGATGATGCACAGCTCAGTTCTATTTTTCTATAAGAATTCAAAACTGAACCTATGTTTTCCCTTCTATAATATATATAATAGAAACAACATAAGGTTCCGTTAAACCTGTCGTTCATCCAACCATTTTATAGACCTTCTCACTTCCTTTATTTTTCGTTTCCATTAATCCTATATCTGAATTTTCTCCCACTTTCTTTTTCGATGTAAACTGAGTTTTATCCCAGTACTTTTCCGTAGAACCAACTCAACTGTCCCACATCTAGCCTAAAAATAATAATACCATACGTCCTATTAACTCATCAAATTAAAATGATATTTTATTTCATAAATTTAAAGTTCTTACAAAATAATAATAATAATTGTTTATATATAACTTGGCAAGTTAACTCCTAGTGATTCCGTACACAAGCTTGCAAAGATTTGACTGACCAATGTAGTAATAGACGTGCAATCATGTGTTTCTGTTTTTATAACATTTCTCCATCTAGCCCAACATGATATTTTCACCCAGCCCAGCAAGTCCGCGGATTTCGAGAAAAATGCAAATGGGCTTTAAATTCTACCATAATATATAAACGGGTTGCATAGATGCTACATCATTGTTTCACCCAGCCCACCAAATGGACTTAAAAAAACAAATGGACTGGCTGACATGTGCGCCAGTAGGTTGAAGCCTAAGCACTTTCGCAAAAAATAAAAATACAAAGGTCGAAGCCTCAGCAAGGCGTTGGATTTACATCCAACGGCCTACATTCTTGTTCAATCTCTAGTCTTCTTCCCCCAGCGCTGCCGGGACCACCTACTCCATCCTCCGGCGTCTAGCGGCGCTGTTTTGCGCGCCTCGTGGCGAAACGCTACCCCGCCGACGGTCAGGCCATCCCTCCACTCCGCACCTCCTATTATTCTCTGCCGAGTGTAGGGCCGCTGTCGGTGTCAAAACTGGCCGACCTCGGGTAGGGGGTCCCGAACTGTGCGTCCGAGGATCGAAGGAAACAGGAGACAAGGGTGACACGATGTTTACCCAGGTTCGGGCCCTCTTAATGGAGGTAAAACCCAACGTCCTTCTTGATTGTATTTGATGAGTGTAGGGGTTACAAGAGTCGATCTACCTTGAGATCGTAAAGGATAAACCCTAGATGTCTAGCCTATGTGATTTATCTTAGCCACTATGGACTAAACCCTCTGGTTTATATAGACACCGGAGGGGTCTAGGGTTGTACAGAGTCAGTTTTACAGAGAAAGGAAATAATTGAAGGAAATATGCCCTAGAGGCAATAATAAAATTGTTATTTATATTTCCTTATATCATGATAAATGTTTATTATTCATGCTAGAATTGTATTAACCGGAAACTTAGTACATGTGTGAATACACAGACAAACAGAGTGTCCCTAGTATGCCTCTACTTGACTAGCTCATTAATCAAAATGGTTGTGTTTCCTGACCATAGACATGTGTTGTCTTTTGATGAATAGGATCACATCATTAGAGAATGATGTGATGGACAAGACCCATCCGTTAGCTTAGCACTATGATCTTTTAGTTTATTGCTATTGATGTCTTCATGACTTATACATGTTCCTATGACTAAGAGATTATGCAACACCTGAATACCGGAGGAACACTTAGTGGGCTATCAAACATCACAACATAACTGGGTGATTATAAAGATGCTCTACAGGAGTCTCCGGTGGTGTTTGTTGAGTTGGCATAGATTGAGATTAGGATTTGTCACTCCGATTATCGAAGAGGTATCTCTAGGCCCTCTCGGTAATGCACATCACTATAAGCCTTGCAAGCAATGTGACTAATGAGTTAGTTGAGGGATGATGCATTACGGAATAAGTAAAGAGACTTGCCGGTAACAAGATTGAACTAGCTATGATGATACCGATGATCGAATCTCGGGAAAGTAACATACCGATGACAAAGGGAATAACGTATGTTGTTATGCGGTTTGACCGATAAAGATCTTCGTAGAATATGTAGGAACCAATATGAGCATCCAGGTTCCGCTATTGGTTATTAACTGGAGATGAGTCTCGGTCATGTCTACATAGTTCTCGAACCCGTAGGGTCCGCATGCTTAACGTTTGATGATGATCGGTATTATGAGTTTATGTGTTTGGATGTACCAAAGGTAGTTCGGAGTCCCGGATGTGATCACGGACATGACGAGGAGTCTCAAAATGGTTGAGACATGAAGATTGATATATTGGAAGGTTATGTTTGGACACCGGAAAGGTTTCGGATAGGTTCGGGCATATTCCGGAGTACCGAGGGTTTACCGGAACCCCCTAGGGAGTTAATGGGCCTTCATGGGCCATAGTGGAAGAGAGGAGGAGGCGGCCAAGTGGTGGGGCGCCCCCCCCCCCAAGCCCAATCTGAATTGGGGAGGGGGCCGACCCCCCTTTTCCTTTTCCTTCTCTCCCTCTTCCCCTTCCTTCCCCCTCCTAGTTGGACTAGGAAAGGGGGGAAACCTACTCCTAGTAGGAGTAGGAATCCCCCCTTGGGGTGCGCCCTAGGAGGCTGGCCCTCCACTCCTTTATATACGGGGGAGGGGGCACCCCATAGACACACAAGTTGATTTCTTAGCCGTGTGCGGTGCCCCCCTCCACAGATTTCCACCTCGGCCATATCGTCGTAGAGCTTAGGCGAAGCCCTGCATCGGTAACTCATCATCACCGTCATCACGCCGTCGTGCTGACGAAACTCTTCCTCGACCTCAACTGGATCTAGAAGTTCGAGGGACGTCACTGAGCTAAGCATGTGCAGATCGTGAAGGTGTCGTGCATTCGGTACTTGATCGGTTGGATCGCGAAGACGCTCGACTACATCAATCATGTTACTTAACACTTCCGCTTTCGGTCTACGAGGGTATGTGGACTCACTCTCCCCGCTCGTTGATATGCTTCTCCTAGATAGATCTTGCGTGATCGTAGGAATTTTTTTAAATACTATGTTCCCCAACAGTGGCATCAGAGCTAGGTTTATGCGTAGATGTTATATGGACGAGTATAACACAAAGAGTTGTGGGCGATAATAGTCATAATGCTTACCAACATGTCATACTTTGATTCGGCGGTATTGTTGGATGAAGTGGCCCAGACCGACATTACATGACCATGTTCATGAGTCTAGTTCTACCGCCGTGCTTCGCACACAGGTGGCTAGTGGGTGTTTGTTTCTCCAACTTTAGTTGAAACGAGTTTGACTACGCCCGGTCCTTGTTGAAGGTTAAAACAACACACTTGATGACAAATCTTTGTGGTTTTGATGCGTAGGTAAGAATGGTTCTTTCTAGAAGCCCGTAGCAGCCACGTAAAACTTGCAACAACAAAGTAGAGGACGTCTAACTTGTTTTTGCATGGCATGTTGTGATGTGATATGGTCAAGATGTGATGAGATATAAATTGTTGTATGCGATGATCATGTTTGTTTAAAGTTATCGGCAACTGGCAGAAGCCTTATGGTTGTCTCTTTATTGCATAATATGCAAGCGCCATATAATTGCTTTACTTTATCGCTATGCGATAGCAATAGTTGCAAAAGCAATAGTTGGTGAGATGACCATGTGATGACACGTTGATAAAGATCAAGATGATGGAGATCATGGTGTCACGCCGGTGATGATGGAGATCATGACGAAATTTTGGAGATGGAGATCAAAGGCACAAGACGATGATGGCCATATCATGTCACATATTTTGATTGCATGTGATGTTTATCTTTTATGCATCTTATTTTGCTTAGTACGACGGTAGCATTATGAGATGATCCCTTACTAAAATTTCAAGGTATAAGTGTTCTCCCTGAGTATGCACCGTTGCGACAGTTCTTCGTGCTGAGACACCACGTGATGATCGGGTGTAATAAGCTCTACGCTCACATACAATGGGTTCAAGCCAGTTTTGCACACGCAGAATACTCGGGTTAAACTTGACGAGCCTAGCATACGCAGATATGTCCTAGGAACACTGAGACCGAAAGGTCGAGCGTGAATCATGTGGTAGATATGGTCAACATAGTGATGTTCACCATTGAAAACTTCTCCATCTCACGTGATGATCGGACATGGTTTAGTTGATATGGATCATGCGATCATTTAGATGACTAGAGGGATGTCTATCTAAGTGGGAGTTCTTAAGTAATATGATTAATTGAACTTTAATTTATCATGAAGTTAGTCCTGATAGTATTTGCATAACTATGTTGTAGATCAATAGCTCGCGATCTAGCTCCCCGTTTATTTTTGATATGTTCCTGGAGAAAAACTATGTTGAAAGATGATAGTAGCAATGATGCGGACTAGGTCCATGATATGAGGATTATCCTCATTGCTGCACAGAAGAATTATGTCCTTGATGCACCGCTAGGTGAGAGAACTATTGCAGGAGCAGATGCAGACGTTATGAAAGTTTGACAAGCTTGGTATGATGACTACTTTATAGTTTTGTGCACCATGCTTTACGGCTTAGAACCGAGACTTCAAAATTTTGAAATGTCACGGAGCATATGAGATGTTCCAAGAGATGAAATTGGTATTTTAGACACATGCCCGAGTCGAGAGGTATGAGACCTCTGACAAGTACTTTGCCTACAAGATGGAGGAGAATACCTCAACCAGTGAGCATGTGCTCAGAATGTCTGAGTACTACAATCGCTTGAATCAAGTGGGAGTTAATCTTCCAAATAAGATAGTGATTAACAGAGTTCTCTAGTCACTATCACCAAGTTACTAGAACTTCATGATGAACTATAATATGCAAGGGATGACGAAAACGATTCCCCGAACTCTTCACGATGCTGAAATCGGCGAAGGTAGAAATCAAGAAAAGCATCAAATGTTGATGGTTGACAAGACCACTAGTTTCAAGTAAAAGGGCAAGGGAAAGAAACGGAACTTCAAGAACAATGACAAGCAAGTTTCCACTCCCATGAAGAAGCCCAAAGGTAGACCCAAGCCTGAAACTGAGTGCTTCTACTGCGAAGGAAATGATCACTGGAAGCGGAACTGCCCCAAAAACTTGGTGGGTAAGAAGGATGGCAAAGTGAACAAAAGTATAAATGATATACATGTTATTGATGTGTACTTTACTAGTGTTCATAGTAGCCCATGGGTATTTGATACCGGTTCAGTTGCCATGATTAGTAACTCGAAACAGGAGTTACGAAAGGAACAAAGACTAGTTGAGGGCAAGGTGACAATGTGTCTTGGTAGTTGATAAGATCACCATCGCACACTCCCTTTACCTTCGGTATTAGTGTTAAACCTAAAATAAATTATATTTGGTGTTTGCATTGAGCATAATATGATTGGATCATGTTTATTGCAATACGGTTATTCATTTAAGTCAAAGAATAAAAGTTATTCTATTTACATGAATAAAACCTTCTGTGGTCATACACCCAAGGTGAATGGTTTATTGAATCTCGATCATAGTGATAGACATATTCATAATATTGATGCCAAAAGATGCAAAGTTGATAATGATAGTGCAACATATTTGTGGCACTGCCGTTTAGATCATATTGGTGTAAAGCGCATGAAGAAACTCCATGCTAATGGGCTTTTGGAATCACTTTATTATGAATCACCTGATGCTTGCGAACCATGCCTCATGGGCAAGATGACTAAGACTCTGTTCTCCGGAACAATGGAGCGAGCAACTGACTTATTGGAAATAATACATACTGATGTATGCAATCCGATGAGTATTGAGGCTCGTGGCAGGTATCGTTATTTTCTGATCTTCACAGATGATTTGAGCAGATATGGGTATATCTACTTGATGAAACATAAGTCTGCAACATTTGAAAAGTTCAAAGAATTTCAGAGTGAAGTGGACAATCATCGTAACAAGAAAATAAAGTTTCTACATTCTGATCGCGGAGACAAATATTTGAGTTATGAGTTTGGTCTTCATTTGAAACAATGTGGAATAGTTTCGCAACTCACGCCACCTAGAACACCACAGCGTAATGGTGTGTCTAAACGCCGTAACCATACTTTATTAGATATGGTGTGATCTATGATGTCTCTTACCAATTTACCACAATCATTTTGGGGTTATGCGTTAGAGACAGCTGCATTCACGTTAAATAGGGCACCGTCTAAAAATCCATTGAGACGACACCGTATGAACTGTGGTTTAGCAAGAAACCTAAGTTGTCGTTTCTTAAAGTTTGGGGTTGCGATGCTTATGTGAAAAAATTTCAGCCTGATAAGCTCAAACCCAAACCAGAGAAGTGTGTCTTCATAGGATACCCAAAAGAAATAGTTGGGTACACCTTCTATCACAGATCCGAAGGCAAGATCTTTGTTGCTAAGAGTGGATCCTTTCTAGAGAAGTAGTTTCTCTCGAAAGAAGTGAGTGGGAGGAATGTAGAACTTGATAAGGTAATTGTACCTTCTCCCAAATTGGAAAGTAGTACATCACAGAAATCAGTTCCAGTGATTCATACACCAATTAGTTTGGAAGCTAATGATGATGATCATGAAACTTCACATCAAGTTACTACCGAACCACGTAGGTCAACCAGAGTACGATCCGCGCCAGAGTGGTATGGTAATCCTGTTCTAGAGGTCATGTTACTTGACCATGACGAACCTACGAACTATGAGGAAGTGATGATGAGCCTAGATTCCGTGAAATGGCTTGAGGCCATGAAATCTGAGATGGGATCCATGTATGAAAACAAAGTATGGACTTTGGTGGACTTTCCCGATGATCGACAAGCCATTAATAATAAATGGATTTTCAAGAGGAAGACGTACGCTGGTGGTAGTGTTACTATCTACAAAGCTCGACTTGTTACAAAAAGGTTTTCAACAAGTTCAAGATGTTGACTACAATGAGATTTTCTCACTCGTAGCGATGCTTAAAGTCTGTCTGAATCATGTTAGCAATTGCCACATTTTATGAAATCTGGCAAATGGATGTCAAAACTGCATTCCTTAATGGATTTCTTAAAGAAAAGTTGTATATGATGCAACCAGAAGGTTTTGTCAACCCTAAAGGTGCCAACAAAGTGTGAAAGCTCCAGCGATCCATCTATGGACTGGTGCAAGCATCTGGGAGTTGGAATATACGCTTTGATAGTGTGATCAAAGCATATGGTTTTATACAGACTTTTGGAGAATCCTGTATATACAAGAAAGTGAGTGTGAGCACTACAGCCTTTCTGATAAGTATATGTGAATGACATATTGTTGATCGGAAATGATGTAGAATTTTCTGGGAAGCATAAAGGAGTGTTTGAAAGGAGTTTTTCAAAGAAAGACCTCGGTGAAGCTCCTTACATATGGGCATCAAGATCAATAAAGATAGATCAAGACACTTAATAAGATTTTTCAATGAGTACATACCTTGACAAGATTTTTGAAGTAGTTCAAAATGGAACAGTCAAAGAAGGAGTTCTTGTCTGTGTTGCAAGGTGTGAAGTTGAGTAAAGACTCAAAACCCGACCACGGCAGAAAATACAAAGAGAATGAAAAGTCATTCCCTATGCCTCAGTCATAGGTTCTATAAAGTATGCTATGTTGTGTACCAGATCTATTGTATACCTTAGCATGATTTTGGCAAGGGAGTACAATAGTGATCTAGGAGTAGATCACTGGACAGCGGTCAAAATTATCCCTAGAGGACTAAGGAAATATTTCTCGGTTATGGAGGTGATAAAAGAGTTTGTCGTAAAGAGTTACGTCGATGCAAGCTTTTGACACCGATCTAGATGACTCTAAGTCTCGATCTAGATACATATTGAAAGTGGGAGCAATTAGCTACAGTAGCTCCGTGCAGAGCATTATAGACATACAAATTTGCAAAATACATACAGCTCTGAATGTGGCAGACTCGTTGACTAAACTTCTCTCACAAGCAAAAGATGATCACTCTTTGGGTGTTAATCAAATAGCAATGTGAACTAGATTATTGACTCTAGTAAAACCTTTGGGTATTAGTCACATGGAGATGTGAACTAATCACATAAATATGTGAACTATTGATGTGAAATCACATAACGATGTGAACTAGATTATTGACTCTAGTGCAAGTGGGAGACTGAAGGAAATATGCCCTAGAGGCAATAATAAAGTTGTTATTTATATTTCCTTATATCATGATAAATTTTTATTATTCATGCTAGAATTGTATTAATCGGAAACTTAGTACATGTGTGAATACATAGAAAAACAGAGTGTCCCTAGTATCCTCTACTTGACTAACTCATTAATCAATGATGGTTATGTTTCCTGACCATAGACATGTGTTGTCATTTGATGAACGGGATCACATCATTAGAGACTGATGTGATGGACAAGACCCATCCGTTAGCTTAGCACTATGATCGTTTAGTTTATTGCTATTGCTTTCTTCATGACTTATACATGTTCCTATGACTATGAGATTATGCAACTCCCGAATACCAGAGGAACACTTAGTGTGCTATCAAACATCACAATGTAACTGGGTGATTATAAAGATGCTCTACAGGTGTCTCCGATGGTGTTTGTTGAGTTGGCATAGATCGAGATTAGGATTTGTCACTCCGATTGTCGGAGAGGTATCTCTAGGCCCTCTCGGTAATGCACATCACTATAAGACTTGCAAGCAATGTGACTAATGAGTTAGTTGCGGGATGATGCATTACGGAACAAGTAAAGAGACTTGCCAGTAACGAGATTGAACTAGGTATGATGATACCGACGATTGAATCTCGGGCAAGTAACATACCGATGACAAAGGGAACAACGTATGTTGTTATGCGGTTTGACCAATAAAGATCTTCATAGAATATGTAGGAACCAATATGAGCATCTAGGTTCCGCTATTGGTTATTGACCGAAGATGAGTCTCGGCCATGTCTACATAGTTCTCGAACCTGTAGGGTCTGCACGCTTAATGTTCGATGATGATCGGTATTATGAGTTTATGTGTTTTGATGTACCAAAGGTAGTTCGGAGTCCCAGATGTGATCACGGACATGACGAGGAGTCTCAAAATTGTCGAGACATGAAGATTGATATATTGGAAGGTTATGTTTGGACACCGGAAAGGTTTCGGATAGGTTCAGGCATATTCTGGAGTACCGGGGGGTTACCGGAACCCCCCTGGGAGTTAATGGGCCTTCATGGGCCATAGTGGAAGAGAGGAGGAGGCGGCCAAGTGCTAGGGCGCGCCCCCCCAAGCCCAATCCGAATTGGGGAGGGGGGCCGCCCCCCCTTTTCCTTCTCTCCCTCTTCCCCTCCCTCCCCCTCCTAGTTGGACCAGGAAAGGGGGGAAACCTACTCCTAGTAGGAGTAGGAATCCCCCCTGGGGCGCGCCCTAGGAGGCCGGCCCTCCCCCTCCTCCACTCCTTTATATACGAGGGAGGGGGCACCCCATAGACACACAAGTTGATTTCTTAGCCGTGTGTGGTGCCCCCTCCACAGATTTCCACCTCAGTCATATTGTCGTAGAGCTTAGGCGAAGCCCTGCGTCGATAACTTCATCATCACCGTCGCGCTGACGAAACTCTCCCTCGACCTCAGCTGGATCTAGAAGTTCGGGGGACGTCACCGAGCTAAACGTGTGCAGATCGTGGAGGTGTCGTGCGTTTGGTACTTGATCGGTTAGATCGCGAAGACGTTCGACTACATCAACCGCGTTACTTAATGCTCCCGCTTTCGGTCTATGAGGGTACGTGGACACACTCTCCCCGCTCGTTGCTATGCTTCTCCTAGATAGATCTTGCGTGATCGTAGGAAATTTTTGAAATACTACATTCCCCAACAATAATACATACAAACGCTAGGCTTGCCATCCTCTCAAAGGAGAGTCCCATCCGGACACGGGGAAATGTCTTCTGCCTTGTATATCTTCACGGCCCACCAGTTTGGCCCATATCAAATTATTCGGACAACCGAGGACCCCTTAGTCCAGGACTCCCTCAGTAGCCCCTGAACCAGTCTTCAATGACGATGTGTTCGGCACTTAGATCGTCTTCGGCATTGCAAGGCGGGTTCCTTCTCCGTATATAAAACAGTCTTATGAATAAGAGAACTATATCCGGCTATGCATCATAGTTACAACCCTCAACCACAAGGGTACAATACTTAATAAGGCATAACTTTTTTCAGCGAAACATCACGTATGTCCTTACTATTATTTTGAACCATTTTTTGCCTCCCGCTTCGTGTTTCGAGGCGCAGCCTCTATTGACACGTCTTGTCAAAGAAGAGATCGTGCCCCTTATTGCGGGATTTTCATCAATATAGGTTTGGGTAATCCAATCGTCCCATACGCATGACCCCTTGGGAATAGGCGAGTTTTAAGGCTGGTGGGGGCGCTTGATATTCACTGCCTATATAAGCGGATAAAGATCCATCCTTTTGACCCCACACCTTCTTTCTCCTCAGCCTCCCCAAGCTCTAGCGCCCAAGTTTCAACCTTTCCCACCGCCCAACTCTCCCAGCCATTTCCAGATCTGGTTCTCAGGGCAAGTGGGTGGCCTCCTCCGTCACGGAGAAGGACATCAAGGAGCTCCGGGAGGCGAAGTATTTGACCGCAAAAATCACACACCGGCTCCCGGCCAAATAGCAAATCATCCCCACACCAGAGCCCGGCGAGAGGGTTGTATTCATCCACCACTTTCTCTGTGGCCTAGGATTTCCACTTCACCCCTTTGTCCGCGGACTCATGTTCTATTACGGGCTGGATTTCCACGATCTAGCCCCAAACTCCTTCCTTCACATCTCGGCGTTCATCGTCATGTGTGAGGTGCTCCTCCACATTCCTCCCCACTTTGGCCTGTGGCTCAAGGTTTTCAATGTGAAGACAAAGGTGGTTGACAGGCAGCACGCCGACTGCGGCAGCTCCATGGTGAGAAAACTCCCCAACACCACTTGGCCCAAGGGGGCCTTCGTGGAGACCGTGAAGGTGTGGCAGTACGAGTGGTTCTATATCACCGAGCCCCGTGGCTCTGGCTAAACCATTTTGAGCGGCACGAAGGTACGCATCTCCCGAATTGAAAGCATTTAATGCCTCTTGGGAGAAACAAGCGTCGCGAAGAACTGTCCAGCGAAGCTTGTGGTTCATGGCACTCTCCACCTCGGAATTGGTGGCAGACAGCCTGTCCGCATCCTTTGTCGGAGGAGCGTCTGGTGCGCGCCTTGTGTTCGCTTTCGCTTCCGGACCAGGCGTTGGAGCCTGGCTAGTGGAGGCACGATTGGCAACCTCTCCGGATATAGTCCGGCGAGGTCTCTTCGTCCTGAAGATAGCGCGAACGTTAATATGCCCTGAAGGAATAATACCAGGGAAAAAGAGGGTGCGCTATACCTTTGCGCTGGCGTCTCAGTCCAGACTACATTCGTTTTTACCCTACGGGACCCTGCAGCCCCTCGTTGGCTAGCCACCGCAGGTTCGGCCTCCCGCCTCGGAAACCTCCCCTGCAAAACACGGACGTTGTCAGGAAAACTGAAATGCGTGAGAATGGATTCCTTCTCAAGGGGATGAGACTCCGCTCTCTGTTACCTGGGAGGCCGGGATTAACCCTGGGTAATCAGCCGTAATGGCCACCAAGGTATTGTCCTTGCTTAGCTGATGAAACACCCCGTCAATCAGCTCCACCGATATGTCCGGATCCTCTTCGGAGTCCGGATCGAGGGACCATTCTGGATCCTCGGGCTGTGGGGGACGGCTGTTTATATCCTTTACTTCCTGACGCAGTTCCTGCGTTGAAGTCATTAGACTACATATTTAATCATGGGAATATAAAACGGATGGGTAAGCACAATTGTCCACTTACCCAACTCGGAGGGTTGTACATAGTAAATCCGCCCTGCGGGTTGACGCGGAGGAATTCCTCCTCTTCTCCCTTGTACAAAGAGGATAAGATCTTTACTAGAGCGGCAGCTGAGGCTGGCCCCTTACGACCGTAACGGGTGGCGTCATCCTCCCCGTTAAAATCCCACATGGGGTGGCCTCTATATTGAAGCGGCTGCACCCCCCGCATAATGCATGCGGCCATGACTCCGATCATGGTTAGTCCGGAATGAGCCAATAGTCTTATCCGACCCATCAGGTGAAGGACGTCCCTGTCGCCTTCTCTCTGAGAACTCCGCGGACGCCAGCTTAGGCGTTTCTTTACGGGAGCACTATTGAATTCAGGGAGACCAACCCGAATAGGATCCGGCAGTGGGACATCATCTATATAAAACCATTCCGAAGGCCAGTCCTCGCACGCCTTCTTTGGGGTTCCGGATAGATATCCAGTCCCGGCGATACGCCACACTTCGGCTCCGCCCACTTGATATATAGACCCCTCTTGAGAGCGGGGCACCAAGCAGAATAACCTCTTCCACAGCGCGAAATGAGCCTCAACACCCAAGAATAGCTCGCAAAGGGCGACGAAGCCCGTGATATGCAATATAGAGGCGGGCGTGAGATTGTGCAGCTAGAGGCCGTAGAACTCCAGAAGCCCACGGAGAAATGGATGAATTGGAAATCCAAGTCCTCTTATTAGATAAGGGACGAGGCACACCCGCTCTCTTTTGGAGGGATTGGGGGTGCTCTCCGCTTGCTCTCCACCATTATAGGTGGCGAGTCCGGCTCGGACCGGGACCATATAGGCCTGAGGGAGGAATCCCTTGACCTGAAGCGACACTATCTCGCTGTGCGGGATGGAGCACCTCTCCCAGTCTCCAGGTTTAGAACTGGAAGGGCGAGGGGAGGAGCTGCGACGGCTGGCCATGTTGGAATGTACCTTTGCTAGAGGCGCTCTGATGATTACTCGCGGGGAGAAGAAGGTGTGGTTTGGATCTGAATCCCCATCCCATTAAATAGGTGGCTCGTTTATGCGGCTAGGGGTGTGAATGTAAAAACACCCCGACTTTTCGCATTCGTTTGACATGTGGAAGACGGCCATTATTGGGCGTGGAAACCAAGGTGCGCTACATTACGAAAATCGGACATTATTCAGCAGGTACACGGAATTTGGAGAAGAACCGCCTTGCAATGCCGAAGACAATTTGCACGCCGGACTCATCGTCATTGAAGCCTGGTTCAGGGGCTACTGAGGGAGTCCTGGATTAGGGGGTGTCCGGGTAGCCGGACTATACCTTCAGCTGGACTCCAGGACTATGAAGATACAAGATTGAAGACTTCGTCCCATGTCCGGATGGGACTTTCCTTGGCGTGGAAGGCAAGCTTGGTGATGCGGATATTTAGATCTCCTACCATTATAACCGACTTTGTGTAACCCTAACCCTCTCCTGTGTCTATATAAACCGGAGAGGTTTTAGTCCGTAGGACAACTTCACCATACAACAATCATACCATAGGCTAGCTTCTAGGGTTTAGCCTCCTTGATCTCGTGGTAGATCTACTCTTGTACTACCCATATCATCAATATTAATCAAGCAGGACGTAGGGTTTTACCTCCATCAAGAGGGCCTGAACCTGGGTAAAACATCGTGTTCCTTGCCTCATGTTACCATCCGGCCTAGACGCACAGTTCGGGACCCCCTACCCGAGATCCGCCGGTTTTGACACTGACACTAGCCTACTGTCAGGCTTTGAGGTATGCGACGTAAGATGCCTTTTATATGAAAAAACTTGTGCCTGTATAAAGATAGTAGCCCCTGAGACTATGTTTGATTTTGGACAAAACCGAACAGAGGATCAAATGAATATTTCAAAAGGTGACGTACATATCTATTAAATGTAAAGGCTTCCCTATTGGCGGCGACTGCCCAGGCCGCTAAAGTTTCTGAGCTCAAACGAAAGCTGAAGCTGGCCGATGATGACCTCAACCTTATTAACAAACAGTTCGATGAGGCACAAGGTACACACTTGTATGAATGAAATTATATTCAAGGAGTTTTAAGCTAATACACTTGCTTGTGTAAATGATTTGAAGGTAGTGCGGCCGAGATTGAGACTCTCAAGGGCGCCCTGTCGCAAGTCCAAGAGCAAGAGCGGGAGAGTAGAGCGGTTGCTGATAAAGCGGCTGCAGATTTAAAGGTTGAACGGGCCACCCGCCGTCAGTATGAGGAGAGGGTGACCGAAGTCAAGCAAGAGCTCAAAGATGCTGCTCGTAAGTGTGAGGCCTTGGAGAAGGAGAATAAGGCTCAAGCAGTCGAACTCTCCAAGGCTCTCCAAGAGGCCAGGGACGCGTAGACTAAGTCCCGGGCGGCTCGCGAGGAGATCAAGTAGGCTGAGTAGATAGCGGCTAGTAAACCCTTTCTTTTGCAAAGTAAACTCGATAGTCAAGAATATGCCCCGCTTACTTGCTTGTGGAGTTCTCCAGATGCGTTTGCGGATCTTCCAGGGAGCGCCGGTGACGCTGCAAAGTTTTTTCGGGCCTAAGAGGGGAACACGACGGAGAAACTCTTCTGGTCGCAGTACCTGGCGCCGGAGCATCCAGCGCTGTTGAACGACCAGATGATGCAGCTGGCGGAGCTGCATAGGATGTTCGGCTTGGCCATGAAGGACATCATAGTCTGATGTCTCTCTGTCCTTACGGCGAGGTGGTGTGGGTTGGTGTTCGGCGTAGGTGGCCGCTTTATCTCGCCCACGCGGTGGCCGGTCTGGTTCATCAGCGTGGTCATATTTCCACGGTATTGGCTCGAAGGCCTCGTCGTCGAATTGTGGTAGTAGCTGATGCTTCGGATAGCTCTTTGTTGGGCGTTGTAGGCCATATTCTTCGGCAGGTAGGACCTGTGTCCATCTGTCATTGAGTGTATCATGTTCGGCTTGGAGCTGTTGTTGCTGCTTCTTTAGGCTTCTTGCAGTGGCGATTAGTTGGCACTTGAAGTGCTCCTGCTTGAGGGGTTCCTCCGGCATGATGAAATCTTTGTTGCCGAGGCTAACATCGTCTTCGAAGAGCGGTAGATAGTTGCTATCCTCCGAGTCCTTGTTCCCGACCGGATCGTCGGGGTTAACTTGCCCCTCCTCCACATCATCCTGTTCGGATGTGGGCTCGACGGGGGCTTCGGGGTCTTCGGCACCCTCCAAAGTGTTATCGTCTCTGGTGTCGGTATTACTGTCTTTGCCACGACGCGATTTTGAGCGGCGTCGCTAGCGTCGACGCTTCGGTGGAGCCTCAATAGGTTTTTCCTCAACCGGATCCTTCCTACCTTCGCCATCATCCTCTTTGGGTGTATCCACCATATACACGTCGTATGTGGACGTTGCCGTCTAGCGTCCGATAAACGGCAGGTCTTGGTCGTGTTCATCTCTGGCATCGTCGTCCATGTCATCGATGTCTTCGGAGGTGTAATCCAGCATGTCGGTTAAGTCCTCGACAGTGGCTATGAAGTGGGTGGCGGGTGGGACGTAAAATTCCCTGCTCCCAGCCCCCGATCCGGGCTGGGCATAGTTCGGAGGTGATTCCTCAGTAATAGCGAGGGACCACATCAAGTCTAGAGCCTCGTTTAAGGGCGAGGATTGGACGAGGAAACGAGAGTCCGCGAGGCTGGCCAGGGCGAAGGCCTCCTGGCCATGCTTGCTCGGCGTGGACTTTGAGAGTTCGGATTTGGAGTCCGGGGGCGAGTCCGGCCTTTCAATGATAGGAGGAACCCGGTTTCATTCTGAGTTCGCCGTGGACACAATCGCCTCTGGATCTTCGATAGTGCGGTTTGCAGCGAAGAGTCCGGTGGGCTCCAAACTCCCATCTTCGGACCTGGCAGTTTGCTCTGGATCTAAGGCCAGAGCAGTGGTCGAGGCCGTGAACCCTTCGAAGATCAAGTCTCCTCGGATATCGGCGACAGAATTTAGGTTCCTGAAACTGACCTGATGACCAGGGGCTTAGCTATCAATCTGTTCGAGGTGGCCAATTGAGTTGGCACGCATAACGAAGCCATCAAACACAAAAATCTGGCCGGGGAGGAAAGCTTCCCCGAAAACGGCATCATTGTTGATGATCGAATGAGCCATCGAACCTTTTGTTGATGACACAGTGGAACTCTCAACGAAAGCACCAATGTCGGTGTCAAAACCATTTCATCTCGGGTAGGGGGTCCCGAACTGTGCGTCTGAGGATCGAAGGAAACAAGAGACAAGGGTGACATGATGTTTACCCAGGTTCGGGCCCTCTTAATGGAGGTAAAACCCTATGTCCTGCTTGATTGTATTTGATGAGTATAGGGGTTACAAGAGTCGATCTACCTCGAGATCATAATGGCTAAACCCTAGATGTCTAGCCTATGTGATTTGTCTTAGCCTCTATGGACTAAACCCTCCGGTTTATATAGGCACCGGAGGGGTCTAGGGTTGTATAGAGTCGGTTTTACAGAGAAAGGAAATAATACATCCGAACGCTAGACTTGCCATCCACGCAAAGGAGAGTCCCATCCGGACATGCGGAAAGGGCTTTTGCCTTGTATCTTCACGGCCCACCAGTCCGGCCCATATCACATTATCCGGACACCCGAGGACCGCTTAGTCCAGGATTCCCTCACCCACCCCGCACCCAAACTAGTCAAGTTTCCCACTCCTCTCCATCTGTGACTCCACTACCACGTCTTCCCCATCCCCGGGTCATTCCAGTCTGGGGCCTCGCCATCGTCCATCGGCCTTGGTGCGCTCGGCATGGTGTGGTCAACAAACAAGAGTCGTCGGAAGATGACTGTACGTGAGAGGCTGACAGTGGGGCCGCACCACGCCCATGGACGCATGCATGCAACTACATCCTTTTGACCCTGAAAAATAATTTTTCCTCCGCCTGACTGCTGGGACCCACCAGCTACATCTTCGCACGCAAGGAAGTGTGTCCTTTTTATGGGCAAAAAAAGACCCCCCTGACTGCTGGGACCCAGCAGCTATATTTTCGCACGCAAGGAAGTGCGTCCTTATCCTCCCTGACAGCTGGGACCCACCCGGTCGAAGCGTACGTACCATTGTCTGTCTTGTCGTGAACGTGTACGTACATACTGGTCGATTGGTCGCTCCACAACGATGAACCGTGGCCGAGTAAGTAGCGGCACATGTCATAGTAGAGCCCCCCACGTAGCAGTTCAGGTTGTCCGTCTAAACCGTGTACATGTACATACAGCCACACGCCAAAAAATACGGCCACACATGTACATACGGACAGGGTCTCAAATGCCTACTCGCGCATACGTACGGCGAGGGCTCGTGTACATGGCTGGGTCGGAACGGAGAAACTGCATCATCTCGTGTTCATCGGGAGCCAACCGGCTTAGATGGAACAACCGATCGAAACGAGGCCTGGCGTACCGCAGAACGGAGGAAACGGCCTTGTGTTCGACCGGCCACGGTCGAAACGAGATCCTGCTCATCGGGAGGGGTCTGGCGTACTACAAAATGGAGGAAACAAACTTCTCTTGCACCTCCTATGGTCGAAACGGGGTCCTGTTGATCGGGAAGGGTGTGGCGTACCGCAAAACGGAGGAAACAAACTTGTGTTGGAGCGCTACGGTTGAAACGGGGGTCCTCTTCATCGGGAGGGGTGTGGCGTACCGCAAAATGGGACTCCACATGATACTATTCATCTCCACCGTCGACCTCCTCCAGCCTCCATGGGCTACTGTTCATCCACCGTCGACATCCTCCAGCCTCCACCTACGACTGTTCATCCACATGCTCCTGTTCATCCAGCCTCCACCGCTCCTCCATCGGCTACTATTCAACCAGCCCTCTCCACGGGGTCCTATTCAATCACCCCTCCATGGGCTACTGTTCATCCAAACCTCCACCGGCTACTATTCAACCAGCCCTCCGTGGGGTCCTGTTCATCCAGCCCTCCACGGGGTCCTGTTCATCCAGCCCTCCACGGGGTCCTGTTCATCTAGCCCTCCATGGGGTCCTGTTCATCCAGCCCTCCACGGGGTCCTGTTTATTCACCCCCAACTGGTTCGATCGATCGGGGTCTTG
>NC_041386.1:532023183-532076862 GCF_002162155.2 Triticum dicoccoides | reverse complement strand
CTCACTGTTCATCAAGGGAAGGAGGCAACAGGGTTCGATCGGCTTCGGTTAGTAGCAGTAGCGAAGGAATCGCTCGATCGGGTTCAGTTAACAGCCAGATCGATCGATCGCTCGGGTTCAGTAACGCGTAGCCTGCAGTGCATTCGCTCGGGTTCAGTAGGCGAATGCCTCGCCTAGGTTTAGTTAGAGCCCAATGCCTCGCACCCACGCGCGTACGTGTATGAGAGAAACACGCATCGCTCGGCCCCCGACCACCCACCGTAACCAGGAACTCGTCGATATTTTCCTCGCCCTCGCTTCTACCATGGTTTTTTTCCGTCATGGACGGCCCAAAGAATGTCATGCAGTTGCGTCTCTAGCCCGCCTAGGATGAAAAGGCAATTTTCTGTCATGATTTTTTGTCATAGAAGTAGGATCCCACCACATCTATGATGATACCGGGTTTTGTCACAATTATCGTCATAGAAGCGTCATAAGCATGACAGAAAAAAATTACGTTCGACCCAAAATGTCACGGATGTGTCTTTTTTTTGTAGTGCATGGCCGCGCGTGATGACGAACGATGCCAGAGGCCGCGCCAGTAGGCACGGATGAGGAGGCTTTCCTCTTTCATGCTAAGGGAGCAAGGCCAGCCGCCAGTTCACAAAGCAATCCCCAAAGGTTTCCAGATTAGTGCAAGAGGACTAAGACGATGGGAGCGCTAGGGCGAAGGTCATCACCGAGCCAACCAGCGCGTCATGGACGGAAGCTTTGCAGGCGAAGACCACCTTTCGTCAGGATAGACTGCGCCTCTGTCCCCCTTTAAAATGCCATTGTGTGGCAACCTTTCCCACCAATGTTTTCGGCAGAAGAGGACCAAGGCAAGTATAAAAGAGGGCAGGGTGCTCCTGTAGAGGGGGTCGACGATTCTAGCCCTTGAGTACTTGTACACTTGTCTTCTCCATGAGAGCAATCCAACAACCAACCAGGAGTAGGGTCTTACACCGCGAAGGTGGCCCGGACCTGGGTAACTGCCGTGTCTCTAGCTATTCCTGCTGGCTCGCTCCGGTAGTAGCTCCTCCGTGGGTCGTGGTACCATAGAGTTCAAACCTCAGGGTCCTCGAAGCCTCGATTCCGACAAACAAGAAAACACATCTACAATAAGTTGTTTGAATCAAAAAGAACATGTGTGCACTAGGGTATGGAAATAGTTTTAGTAGTAAGTACAAAAGGCTTAGCAACTAGATTTTCAAATGGTTATGAGTACATGGAAAATGAAAGGAAATACCACATTGAATCAGAAAACACATCTACAATAAGTTGTTTGAACCAAGGAGAACATGTGTGCACTAGGCTATTGAAGTAGTGTTAGTAGTACGTACAGAAGGGGCTTAGCAACTAGATTTTCAAATGGTTACGAGTGCATGGAAAACGAAAGGAAATACCAAATCGAATGAGAAAACACATCTACAATAAGTTGTTTGAACCAAGGAGAACATGTGTGTGCTAGGGTATGGAATTAGTGTTAGTAGTAAGTACAAAAAACGCTTGGCAACTAGATTTTCAAATAATTATGAGTACATGGGAAACGAAAGAAAATACCACATTAAATGAGAAAACACATCTACAATAAGTTGTTTGAATCAATGAGAACATGAGTGCACTATGGGTATGGAAATATGAAGGAAATGCGCCCTAGAGGCAATAATAAAGTTGTTATTTATATTTCCTTATATCATGATAAATGTCTATTATTCATGCTAGAATTGTATTAACCGGAAACTTAGTACATGTGTGAATACATAGACAAACAGAGTGTCCCTAGTATGCCTCTACTTGACTAGCTCGTTAATCAAAGATGGTTAAGTTTCCTGACCATAAACATGTGTTGTCATTTGATGAATGGGATCACATCATTAGAGAATGATGTGATCGACAAGACCCATCCATTAGCTTAGCATAAATGATCATTTTGTTTTATTGCTACTGCTTTCATCATGACTTATACATGTTCCTCTGACTATGAGATTATGCAACTCCCGAATACCGGAGGAACACCTTGCGTGCTATCAAACGTCACAACATAACTGGGTTATTATAAAGATGCTCTACAGGTGTCTCCGATGGTGTTTGTTGAGTTGGCATAGATCGAGATTAGGATTTGTCACTCCGTGTATCGGAGAGGTATCTCTAGGCCCTCTCGGTAATGCTCATCACTATAAGACTTGCAAGCAATGTGACTAATAAGTTAGTTGTAGGATGATGCATTACGGAACGAGTAAAGAGACTTGCAGGTAACGAGATTGAACTAGGTACGATGATACCGACGATCGAATCTCGGGCAAGTAATATATCGATGACAAAGGGAACAACGTATGTTGTTATGCGGTTTGACCGATAAAGATCTTCGTAGAATATGTAGGAGCCAATATGAGCATCCAGGTTCTGCTATTGGTTATTGACCGGATATGTGTCTCTGTCATGTCTACATAGTTCTCGAACCCGTAGGGTTCGCACGCTTAATGTTCGATGACGATTTGTATTATGAGTTATGTGATTTGATGAACCGAAGTTTGTTCGGAGTCCCGGATGAGATCATGGACATGACGAGGAGTCTCGAAATGGTCGAGACATAAAGAATGATATATTGGAAGGTTATGTTTGGACACCGGAATGGTTTCGAATAGGTTCCGACATTTTCCATAGTACCGAGAGATTACCGGAACCCCCGGGGGATTAATGGGCCACAATGGGCCTTAGTGGAGAAGAGATAGGGCCGGCCAGGGGTGGCACGCCCCCCCCCCCCCCCCCTTGCCCAGTCCGAATTGGACTAGGGGAGGGGGCGGCGCCCCCCTCCTTCCTTCTCTTCTCTCCTCTTTCCCTTCTTCTCCTACTTGGACTAGGAAAGGGGGGGATCGAATCCTACTTGGACTAGGAGTCCAAGTAGGACTCCCCCCATGGCGCGCCCCTCCTAGGACCGACCTCCTCTCCTCCCCCCGTTATATACGTGGGGAGGGGGCACCCCAAATACACACAAGTTGATCTTTTAGCCGTGTGTGGTGCCCCCCTCCACAGTTACACACCTCAGTCATATCATCGTAGTGCTTAGGCGAAGCCCTGCGCTGGTAACTTCATCATCACCGTCACCACGCCGGCATGCTGACGAAACTCTCCCTCGGCCTCAACTGGATCAAGAGTTCGAGGGACGTCACCGAGATGAACATGTGTAGATCACGGAGGTACCGTGTGTTTGGTACTTGGATCGGTTGTATCGTGAAGACGTTCGACTACATCAACCACATTACTAAACGCTTTCGTTTTCGATCTACGAGGGTCCATGGACACACTCTCCCCGCTTGTTGCTATGCTTCTCCTAGATAGATCTTGCATGATCGTAGGCAATTTTTTGGAAATACTACATTCCCCAACAAAATAGTGTTAGTAGGAGGTACAAAAGGGTGTTTCATCTAGTCTAGATTTCCAAATGGGAAGTAAACAACCATCAAGACATGTCAAGTGGTAACGTCATTTCAAATTTCACACGGACAAAGATCTATTATATGATATAAGCTTAACTATTGCTAGTTTGACATGTACAAGGAACAGAATGGTTCATTGCAAACTTGTTCACAGGACCTTGGCATGACAAATAAACCTCTTGTAAGCTAAACGGCACCAAAACATTTGCCATTTTTGTAACACATTTTGTCATATGTAATACATCCATAATGGGACCACATGCCAAGTTTCACAATTTTTTAAACGTATTGATGTTGGATTATCAATGTCTTAAATAGCGGCGAACCTCCAAATCTGCTATAGCGGGCTATTTATACATGAGACCATTTAGCGACACCCTGCCGAAAAGGCTATAGCGAGGCTATAGTCGGCTATTTAAAACTATGTGGATTATATATATATATATATATATATATATATATATATATATATATATATATATATATATATATATATATATATATATATATTTGGTGGAAAATGCAAGAAGTGCGTACGTGCACACAAATTAAGTTCCACCTTCCTTTAACTCATAAAAAGGTTTGACCTTCCTTTAGTATATTCGTTCGCCCCAAAATTTTCGTTCCCTCCAACTATTTTAAGTGCCATGCTCATTCCCCTCCACCCACCGTATAAAGCTTCTCCCCTTTTCACCAAATGAACCCACAACCTCATTCGCACTGTCCCCTCATATGTCTCTCCTTCCCCAGATCTAGTCCACTTGTGGTGGCTAAATGGATCCCTCCCCAGTGTCCGGCATGGCCGGCGCGCTTCGAAGTGCCAAACAATGTAAAATTCCTCCGTCGATCCCAAAACCTAATCCTACACTACCAGGTAACAACTCTACTCCCCTCTCGCCCACCGCCCTTTTTAAGATTTGCACATCCTTGTATGTTCTCACATATTGTTCATTCAAAGAAGCAATCAAATTGTAGGCTCCGTACAAAAGGTAATTCTACCTAGGGTTATACTAATTTAGTATGTAGTTTCTTAATAAATTAGCCGTATTATATGGGGGGTACTACAGCTAGTTCTATCTAGGGTTACATTAATTTAGTATGTAGGTTCTTCTTAAATCTTGTGTGTTGTTTTCATAATTGAATGGTTTCTTCTTCTTGAGATAACATGTTGTTCTAGATTTGGTAGTGCATTGCTACCTCCTGTTCTTACTAATACAATCTAATTATGGAGTATGTGGAACCCTATGAATCTTTGTTCACATTATTGATGACCGCGCGTATGAACAAGTTGTATCTGACTCTACAGCTGCTGCTACCAAACCAGCACATTTGTACTGCGGGATTGAAGAAGAAACACTGAAGGACATTATCCTATAGCCAAACATGCGCTAAGAGAATATGTTGTCTACACAATTGATATGGATTCACATGGTTCAGATAGTCAGATTGATATAGGTCATGATCCTGGTAATCTCCAGAAAACTATTTCTTGGGTACAAATTTCTTGTACATCAGATTAGTACGACTTCTACATTTTTGTTTAAACTATGTCTTCGAGTGCATTCGGACAAGCAATGTATGGTTCTATACTAGCACCACGTAAGAAGCGCACCATAGCCGACGTACCTTTATCTTCAACTACAATAAGATCTACAATGAATGACCCATCTATTCACATGGTTAAACCTTCTTTCCTGATTGCTAATTCATCTACAAGTTGAACTCGTGTTGTCAAACGTTTATTGAAACTAGATGTGCATATGTTCTATCCTAAATGGATGTATGTTTTCTACAGGGAAAGGTTCATACTAACCCGAAGAATGTATTTGCTGCAGAAATGTGCATTGATATTGCAAGGAAATGTCGCAATATTCCAGATGGGAACAATTACTAGAAAAGGTAAAAAACACACCCATGAGCAGGCTATATCATTGAAGCCTGAGTATATAAATGAAGAAAATTGGGAGAAACTTGTGGACCATTGGTGTGCGGATTACTCCAATGTATGTAATACACACTCTTCGCTCTTAAACTTGTCAATCCGTACTTCTGGACACACCTACTAAATTTGAGCTTCATATCATAGGCATTTTGTCTCAAGAAATAAGGAAAACCATCTGTCGTGGATCTAAGACCGACAGTAGAATGGGGGGTAGGTATGAAGAGGCAAGATCCTAGTTATGGAGTAGTTGTACACACGAGTTTTACGAGTTCAGGACCTTCTCGGAGGAAGTAACAGCCCTACGTCTCGGTGCCCTAAGGTGGTCGACTGGATTATATGTGTGTGTGAGTATACAAAAGATGCGAACCCCTGTCCCATAGGAGGGGGTGGCTTATATAGAGTGTGCCAGGACCCCAGCTCCCTGCTACATCTTGAGCTTGCGTTGGTTTTCCCCGAAGAGGAAGGGATGATGCAGCAGAGTAGTGTAAGTATTTCCCTCAGTTTTTGACAACCAAGGTATCAATCTAGTAGGAGCCCACGCTCAAGTCCCTCGTACCTGCACAAAGCGATAGCTACTCGCAACCAACGCGATTAGGGGTTGTCAATCCCTTCACGGTCACTTACGAGAGTGAGATATGATAGATATAATATTTTTGGTTTTTTTGGTATAAAGATGCAAAGTAAAAAAGTAAAGACAAAGTAAAAAAGCAAAACAATATTAAAGTGATGGAGATTGATATGATGAGAATAGACCCGGGGGCCATAGGTTTCACTAGTGGCTTCTCTCAAGAGCATAAGTATTCTACGGTGGGTGAACAAATTACTATTGAGCAATTGACAGAATTGAGCATAGTTATGAGAATATCTAGGCATGATCATGTATATAGGCATCACGTCCGTGACAAGTAGATCGAAACGATTCTGCATCTACTACTATTACTCCACTCATCGACCGCTATCCAGCATGCATCTAGATTATTAAGTTAAAAACAGAGTAACGCCTTAAGCAAGATGACATGATGTAGAGAGATAAATTCATGCAATATGAAATAAACCCCATCTTGTTATCCTCGATGGCAACGATGCAATACGTGCCTTGCTGCCCCTTCTGTCACTGGGTAAGGACACCGCAAGATCGAACCCAAAGCTAATCACTTCTCCCATGGCAAGAACTACCAATCTAGTTGGCCAAACCAAACGGATAATCCGAAGAGACTTGCAAAGATAACCAATCATGCATAAAAGAATTTAGAGAAGATTCAAATATTATTCATAGATAGAATTGATCATAAACCCACAATTCATCGGTCTCAACAAACACACCGCGAAAAGAAGATTACATTGAATAGATCTCCACAAGAGAGGGGGAGAACTTTGTATTGAGATTCAAAGAGAGAGAAGAAGCCATCTAGCTACTAACTATGGACCCGAAGGTCTGAGGTAAACTACTCACACTTCATCGGATGGGCTAGGATGATGTAGAAGCCCTCCGTGATGACGACCCTCTTTCGACGGAGCTCCGGAACAGGCCCCAAGATGGGATCTCGTGGATATAGAAAGTTGCGGCGGTGGAATTAGGTTTTTGGCTCCTGTTCTGATCGTTTGGGGGTACGTGTGTATATATAGGAGGAAGAAGTACGCCAGAGGAGCAACGAGGGGCCCACGAGGCAGGGGGCGCGCCCCCCACCCTCGTGACATCTTCTTTTGTTCCTTGGAGCAGGGTCCAAGTCTTCTGGATCACGTTTGGTGAGAAAATCACGTTCCCGAAGATTTTATTCCATTTGGACTCCGTTTGATATTCCGTTTCTTCGAAACACTGAAATAGGCAAAAAACAGCAATTCTGGACTGGGCCTCTGGTTAATAGGTTAGTCCAAAAATAATATAAAAGTGGAAAATAAAGCCCAATATAGTCCAAAACAGTGGATAATATAGCATGGAGCAATCAAAAATTATAGATACGTTGGAGACGTATCAGGCATCCCCAAGCTTAATTCCTGCTTGTCCTCGAGTAGGTAAATGATAAAAAAAGAATTTTTGATGCAGAGTGCTACTTGGCATAATTTCAATGCAAATCTTCTTAATTGTGGTATGAATATTCAGATTAGAAAGATTCAAGACAAAAGTTCATATTGACATAAAAATAATAATACTTCAAGCATACTAACAAAGCAATTATGTCTTCTCAAAATAACATGGCCAAAGAAAGTTAACCCTACAAAATCATATAGTCTGGCTATGCTCCATCTTCACCATACAAAGTATTTAAATCATGCACAACCCCAATGACAAGCCAAGCAATTGTTTCATACTCTAACTTTTTCAAAACTTTTTCAATCTTCACGCAATACATGAGCGTGAGCCATGGATATAGCACTATAGGTGGAATAGAATGGTGGTTGTGGAGAAGACAAAAAGGAGGGGAAGATAGTCTCACATCAACTAGGCGTATCAACGGGCTATGGAGATGCCCATCAATAGATATCAATGTGAGTGAGTAGGGATTGCCATGCAACGGATGCACTAGAACTATAAATGTATGAAAGCTCAACAAAAGAAACTAGTGGGTGTGCATCCAACTTGCTTGCTCACGAAGACCTAGGGCAATTTGAGGAAGCCCATCATTGGAATATACAAGCCAAGTTCTATAATGTAAAATTCCCACTAGTATATGAAAGTGACACATATGAGACTCTCTATATGAAGAACATGGTGCTACTTTGAAGCACAATATATGAGACTCGCTATATCATGGTGCTACTTTGAAGCACAAGTGTGGAAAAAAGGATAGTAGCATTTCCCCTTTTTATTTATTTTCTTTTTTTGGCCTTCTTTTTTTTCTTTGGCCTTTGTCTTTTTTTATTGGGACAATGCTCTATTGAATGATGATCATCACACTTTTATTTATTTACAACTCAATGATTACAACTCGATTCTAAAACAAAGTATGACTCTATATGGATGCCTCCGGCAGTGTACCGGGATGTGCAATGAATCAAGAGTGACAAGTATGAAGAACTTATGAACGGTGGCTTTGCCACAAATACTATGTCAACTACATGATCATGCTAAGCAATATGACAATGATGAATGTGTCATGATGAACTAGGTGGTGGAAAGTTGCATGGCAATATATCTCGGAATGGCTATGGAAATGCCATAATAGGTAGGTATGGTGGCTGTTTTGAGGAAGGTATATGGTAGGTGTATGATACCGGCGAAAGGTGCGCGATATTAGAGAGGCTAGCAAAGGTGGAAGGGTGAGAGTGCGTATAATCCATGGACTCAACATTAGTCATAAAGAACTCATATACTTATTGCAAAAATCTGGAAGTTATCAAAGCAAAGTATTACGCGCGTGCTCCTAGGGGGATAGATTGGTAGGAAAAGACCATCGCTCGTCCCCGACTGCCACTCATAAGGAAGACAATCAATAAATAAATCATACTCCGACTTCGTTACATAACGGTTCACCATACGTGCATGCTACGGGAATCACAAACTTTAACACAAGTATTCTTTAAATTCACAACTACTCAACTAGCATGACTTTAATATTATCACCTCCATATCTCAAAACAATTGTCATGCTTCAATCCTTTCTTAGTATTCAACACACTCAAAAGAAAGTTTCAAAAATCTTGAATACCAAGCATATTATTATTAAGCAAATTACCATGCTATTAAGAGACTCTCAAAATAATTTAAGTGAAGCATGAGAGATCAATAGTTTCTTTAAAACAAATCCACCACCGTGCTCTAAAAGATCTAAGTGAAGCACATAGAGCAAAATTATAACGCTCAAAAGATATAAGTGAAGCACATAGAGCAAAACTACTACGCTCAAAAGATATAAGTGAAGCACATAGAGCAAAATTATCTAGCTCAAAAGATATAAGTGAAGCACATAGAGTATTCTATCAAATTTTAATTCATGTATGGCTCTCTCAAAAGGTTTGTACAACAAGGATGATTGTGGCATACTAAGACACAAAGACACAAATAATACAAGACGCTCCAAGCAAAACACATATCATGTTGGTGAATAAAAATATAGCTCCAAGTAAATTACCGATGGAAGTGGACGAAAGAGGGGATGCCTTCCGGGGCATCCCCAAGATTTGACTTTTTGGTGTCCTTGGATTATCTTGGGGGTGCCATGGGCATCCCCAAGATTAGGCTCTTGCCACTCCTTGTTCCATGATCCATCAAAAGAATTCACCCAAAACTTGAAAACTTCACAACACAAAACTCAAAATAGAAAACTCGTGAGCTCCGTTAGCGAAAGAAAACAAAAGACCACTTCAAGGTACTGTAATGAACTCATTCTTTATTTATATTGGTGTTAAACCTACTGTATTCCAACTTCTCTATGGATTATAAACTATTTTACTAGCCATAGATTCATCAAAATAAGCAAACAACACACAAAAAACAGAATCTGTCAAAAACAGAACAGTCTGTAGTAATCTGTAGCTAGCGCAAGATCTGGAACCCAAAAATTCTAAAATAAATTGCTGGACATGAGGAATTTATCTATTAATCATCTGCAAAAATAATTAACTAAATATCACTCTTCAAATAAAAATTACAGCAGTTCTCGTGAGCGCTAAAGTTTCTGTTTTTTACAGCAAGTTCAACAAGACTTTCCCCAAGTCTTCCCAACGGTTCTACTAGGCACAAACACTAATTAAACACAAAAAAACACAACCAAAACAGAGGCTAAATAATTTATTTATTACTAAGCAGGAGCAAAAATCAAGGAATAAAAATAAAATTGGGTTGCCTCCCAACAAGCGCTATCGTTTAACGCCCCTAGCTAGGCATAAAAACGAGGATAGATCTAGGTATTGCCATCTTGATTCTTAATTCTTTTAGTGATGTTATGCTCGAATCCGGGAGGTTCCTTATGTTTCCCTTCATATTCAGAGATCTTGAGATCTAAAGAATCCAACCGCTTATTGCAAAGAGTAATTAACATATTCATGCGGTGAAGATTTCCGCTAACGCTCTTAAGAGGTTCAAGAGATTTTTCTAAAATCTTAGTTACTTCGCAAATTTTCTCAAAAACTTGCGTTTCCTCTTGGGTATGATGGGGCCCCTTTTGTTGAGGTAAAGTTCCTACTATACCTTCCATAATTTTATGTGCGATACTGGGATCAATTTCAATAAAATTGCCTTTGGCAACACAATCCAAAAGTTGTCTATGAGATATATTAAGCCCAACATAAAAATTGCGAAGCAAAATTCTGAAATTTACTTCTAGGGTGCATTTACGATAAGATTCCATTATTCTAAACCAAGCATCCTTTAAGTTTTCTCCTTGCTTTGGTTTGAAGTGAAGGACTTCAAACTCGGGAGACATAGGAGCAGAAAGAGGACTAGCCATGAAGACAAGTAAACAAACTAGCACGCGAGCAAACACGAGGCAAATAGAGAGGGAGGATATAGAGAGAGGGGGGCGAATAAAACGGCAAGGGTGAATTGGGGGGAGAGGAAAACGAGAGGCAAATGGCAAATAATGTAATGCGAGAGATAGGGATTGTGATGGGTACTTGGTATGTTGACTTTTTGCATAGACTCCCCGGCAACGGCGCCAGAAATCCTTCTTGCTACGTCTTGAGCTTGCGTTGGTTTTCCTAAAAGAGGAAGGGATGATGTAGCAGAGTAGCGTAAGTATTTCCCACAGTTTTTGAGAACCAAGGTATCAATCCAGTAGGAGCCCACGCTCAAGTCCCTCGTACCTGCACAAAGCGATAGCTACTCGCAACCAACGCGATTAGGGGTTGTCAATCCCTTCATGGTCACTTACGAGAGTGAGATCTGATAGATATAATATTTTTGGTATTTTTGGTATAAACATGCAAAGTAAAAAAGTAAAGGCAAAGTAAAAAAGCAAAACAAGATTAAAGTGATGGAGATTGATATGATGAGAATAGACCCGGGGGCCATAGGTTTCACTAGTGGCTTCTCTCAAGAGCATAAGTATTCTACGGTGGGTGAACAAATTACTGTTGAGCAATTGACAGAATTGAGCATAGTTATGAGAATATCTAGGCATGATCATGTATATAGGCATCACGTCCGTGACAAGTAGATCGAAACGATTCTGCATCTACTACTATTCTCCACTCATCGACCGCTATCCAGCATGCATCTAGAGTATTAAGTTAAAAACAGAGTAACGCCTTAAGCAAGATGACATGATGTAGAGAGATAAATTCATGCAATATGAAATAAACCCCATCTTGTTATCCTCGATGGCAACGATGCAATACGTGCCTTGCTGCCCCTTCTGTCACTGGGTAAGGACACCGCAAGATCGAACCCAAAGCTAAGCACTTCTCCCATGGCAAGAACTACCAATCTAGTTGGCCAAACCAAACGGATAATTCGAAGAGACTTGCAAAGATAACCAATCATGCATAAAATAATTCAGAGAAGATTCAAATATTATTCATATATAGACTTGATCATAAACCCACAATTCATCGATCTCAACAAACACACCGCAAAAAGAAGATTACATCGAATAGATCTCCACAAGAGAGGGGGAGAACTTTGTATTGGGATTCAAAGAGAGAGAAGAAGCCATCTAGCTACTAACTACGGACCCGAAGGTCTGAGGTAAACTACTCACACTTCATCGGAGGGGCTAGGATGATGTAGAAGCCCTCCGTGATGAGGGCCCTCTTCCGGCGGAGCTCCGGAACAGGCCCCGAGATGGGATCTCGTGGATATAGAAAGTTGCGGTGGTGGAATTAGGTTTTTGGCTCCTGTTCTGATCGTTTGGGGGTACGTGTGTATATACAGGAGGAAGAAGTACGCCGGAGGAGCAACGAGGGGCCCACGAGGCAGGAGCGCGCCCTTGGGGGGCGCCTCCCACCCTCGTGACCGCCTCTTTTGTTCCTTGGAGCAAGGTCCAAGTCTCCTGGATCACGTTCGGTGAGAAAATCACATTCCCGAAGATTTTATTCCGTTTGGACTCCGTTTGATATTCTGTTTCTTCGAAACACTGAAATAGGCAAAAAAACAGCAATTCTGGGCTAGGCCTCCGGTTAATAAGTTAGTCCCAAAAATAATATAAAAGTGGAAAATAAAGCCCAATATAGTCCAAAACAGTAGATAATATAGCATGGAGCAATCAAAAATTATAGATACGTTGGAGACGTATCACTCCCCTCCATTACACAGGGTTCAATGTTCATAAAGGAGGAGCGTTACTGGTAACGTCCGAAGTAAAGTGCTATAAATGTCCATAAAGCTATGGTTTAAACCCCGACCGTTGTGGAGTGAAGGGCTTCTCATCTTCTGGTGGTCGAGTGTCTTCAAGGTGGTCGAGTGAACACATCTTCATGGTCGAGTGGATGATGATTTCTCTTCGATTGCTTCTGATTCTTTGTAGAGATGTCCTTGGGGAGGGTATGTTGGACAGATCCATGACCCTACCCTGGGTACATAGCTTCATCATTAGCCCCCGAATGGATCAGGGTTTGAGTGAGGAAGGAGTTGGGAACACTTCCGACTCATTCTTTGTGCTATGAGCATATCTTGTTCTGGAACAATGAACTGAGGAGACGACGTCGACTCCTTTTTCAGTCGCCTTGGTCCATTCTTGGTTTTTATCGAGTGAACTTTCACGGTAGAATTCCGAATGATAATGTAGAGGGCGTTTGTCTTCAGTCTGACAAGTTGCTCTGCTCTCCGCGGATTTCACGAGATTCGAATTTTGGGAAGCGCGCCAGACGGGCGAGACCGTGGTAATCGGGACAGATTAGGCAAGTCTCCTCGATCTCCGCACCACCTTTTTCGCCACGTACTGCGTGCGTGACTGTTGCGGGATTTGTTTAGATCGTCTGGGTCCACCAGTCAGTCACTCGGGGAACGACCTTACAAAAGGCACCGGACCAGGCCTCAGCCCCGTGCGCTCCCATTCTCTTCTCTTCTTCCTCCGACTTCTCTGCCACACTCGCTTATGCTCTCGTCGCCGGACCCTCGCTCGAACTCGATCCGTCGCCATGGGGAAAGAGAAGACAGTGGCGCTAGAGTGCGCGAAGAAGGCGACCACGAAGGCGAAGGGCAAGCGGACCAGCTGGGGCGGATCCTCGTCGAGATCCGGCCTGCCACCGGGCTGGATCCAGGGCGACTGGATCCGCTCGACGATCAGCCAGGATGACCTCGACGACCTGGTGGAGGAGGACTGATCTCCCACAAGTCGGCGCGGCTCCCGGGGAACAAGACCGAGCCACGGCCAAGGAAGGGTGAGTGTGTTCTCCTCGCCACCCACATAGATCGCGGATTCTCATTGCCTCCCCATCCTTTCTTCCGGGGCTTTTTGAACTTCTTTGGGGCTCAGCTCCACCATTTCACTCCAAACACCATAGTCTATCTGGCTGCCTTCATTTCAATGTGTGAAAATTTCTTGGGCTGTCGACCGCACTGGGGTCTTTTCAAACACATCTTCACCTGCCGCTCTCAATCGGTCAAAAAGGCCAATCCGAGTGATGAGAGGACGCAAGTGATCCAGATGTGCGGGGGCCTGGCGATCCAGATGAGGAGCAAGAGCACCTTCCCAGCAATGATCCTTCCTGACTCGGTCCGGGGCTGGCAGTCGACTTGGTTTTATTGCAAGGACCAGCCGACCCCGGGTCAGTCGACTGGACTTCCTCCCTTTTCTTTGGCTCAAGTGGAGAAGCCCGCCCCCTGAAGGTGGTTCCATAAGAGAAGGCGCATGTCAAGGTGCTGGTCGAGCGGGTCGTCCAACTCATCCGCGACGGGGTGACCGGGATGGACCTGCTGGAGGTCTTTCTCGGTCGACGCATCCAATCGCTTCAGGCACGTGATCATCCGATGTGGATGTACTCTGGGCTCGAGGTTTCCACTCGGATCCACCCGGAGGACGTCAGCGAGGACATCTTGGAGAAGTGGCTGATGGGGATCACCAGCAACAAAGACAACCCTCGGGGGTCTAGGAGGGTGACTCCATTCGACCACTCGCGTCAGCCAGAGCAGGTATGATTCTGTTTTATCAAGTATCTTTACGATTCACTGTGTGACATTTTGTTCATGGTCGACTGAATATCTTTTGATCGTTGTCTTTTCAGGCCCTCATCGACATGTACTCAATGCCCAACGGAGTGCAAGAGCAAGACGTCGAGGAAGGAGCGAGCGGGGGCGAGAGCGGCGAAGGGTACTCGGATGCCGAGGAGGATGAGGAGAGCGACGAATCAACTGATGACGAAGAGGTCGACTCGCCTCCTCGCAGGGAGAGGAGATCCAAACACGCCCATGACCCGGCGAGCGCTCCGGGCCTGGTGGCCGCGCCGATTGGGCAGTCTTCGAAGCGTCCCAGGACGTCTTCCCCAATGCCGATTGAGAGGGCTCCGAAGCAGCCCAAAGTTGTGCCGCCTCCAGCGCCGAAAGCACCGAAAGCCACCTCCTCCAAACTGCCAAAGGCTTTGCCCAGGATCAAAGTGACCGTCCCTACTATCTCCGGGTAATCATCTGACTTGTTCTTTTCGCCGACTCGAGTAACAGGACGTAACCGACTGGATGCGGGTCTTTGCAGTGCTACTACGTCAGGAACCTCTTCTCTCTAGTACTGAGACAAGGAGATGGAAGACGTGGTTACCTCTAACCCAGGTAGAAACTCTTATGATCTTGTTCTTGATTCCTTGGTCGATTGCATTGTAGTGGTTCACTTGGGGTCAAATGATCTGCCTTGCATCTCCACCCAACGTCATCGATCTTCCAGATGACGATGAAGATGTGGCTCTTAAGCCCAGGAAGAGCAAGAAGGTAGCAGCTGGCAAGATGTCTCGGCAAGGGCCAACAACAACACCACCCATCCGTCAACCTAAAGACGCAGGCAGGGCCTCTGTGACCTTCGCTGCACCCTTGTCGAGTGAGCACCCCGCATCGTCGACTGCACCTGTGATTCCTTCAGTCGTCCAACTCCATGCCACGGAGCTCCAAGCAGCCACACCTGGGTCGTCTGATCTCTTTTTCACCAGCTACCCCGTCCCAGACAACCAGTCGGAAGCGGCTGCGGAAGCCATCCGACAGGCTGACGTGATGATGGAGCGGGTGAAGACAGTGCATGAGAATAGCCAGGCTGCCTACGACGCCAGCGCTGCTCTTCGGGCCAATGTCCAGGTGAGTAGACTTTCCGACTGCTCTTGTTCTATGAGGATATGCTACCCGAAATTTTTTCTTCTACACAATCTCCTGTTGTCTGCGTAAAATCAGAGCACCCACTGGGTGTTTTGTTGTCTTTGGTAGTTGTGTTCTTTCACTCGGTCTGGACGAGTGGGATCTGAACCGGTGGGGGCACGCTAAGTGCACCCACTGGGTGTAGTCCCCGAGACCGCGGTCGACTGCTAGCAGTCGACTGGGGTCTGAGTTCTACCTTCCTTTCTTTTTTTCTTACACTCGACTCAGGCGGACCGGTCGAGTGGGATCTGAACCGGTGGGGGCACGCCAAGTGCACCCACTGGGTGTAGTCCCCAAGACCGCAGTCGACTGCTAGCAGTCGACTGTGGTCTGAACAGCTTTTTTTGACTTGGTTCGGGCGGACCGGTCGAGTTGGGTCTTAATCAGCGGGAGCACGCCAAGTGCACCCGCTGGGTGTAGCCCCCGAGACCGCAGTCGACTGTGTGCAGTCGGCTAGGGTCTAAGCGAACTTCTTTAGGTTTTATTCACTCGGAAGTAAACAACCTTTGATCTTATCGACTGACTCGTCTTTTGCCTTCCGCAGAAGTCTTGTACTCTTATTTCCAAGTTTGCTGAACTTGAGGAGAAGCAGAGGCAACTCAACCTCGACTTGGAATTGGCCCAGTAGAATCTGAAGAAAGCTCAAGACGAAGCTGCTGGTATGGAAGGTAACTGGCTGTCGACTGACTTTCAATATATTTCTTTGATCTCTTGTTTGATTCGATTGCTTCTTTTGCAGAAAAAATGAAGTTGGCTCTGGAGAAGAAGGACTTGGACCTCGCCGCTGCGCAAAAAGCAGCCCAAGATAAAACTGCTCTCGCAGACCAGAAGCTCGCTTCAGTCGGAACGCTGGAAGGGGAGGTGAACAAACTGAAATCTTGCCTCAATGAAGCTAACCGTGAAGTGACTAGTTTGAAGAAGGACAAGGTTGCCCTGAATGAAAAACTGGAGTCCGTGATCCGCAAGAGGAATGACACGGAAGCTTATCTGAGGACTCTTGCCAAGAAGCTCTATCTCAAGCTGGAAGGTATTTTTTTAAACCGACTGTGTTGATGTTTGCGATCAGATCTTGCTCGGTCGACTCACTAATTTTTGGCTGCAGAATTCTACCAAGACGTCGACGAGGAAACTGGAAAGGTCGAGACGGGCCTGGACCCTATCGCTTCTCCAGTTTGCAACGAAACTGCAATGAACGTGCTCCGACTGGAGTCCCGTATCGCCAGCGCCACAAGATACCTCGTGCGCCTGAAGGAGGTAGTCTCCTGAATCGACTCATCGCTTTGGCCGAGGGCGACGCTTCAAAATGACCTGGAATCCCTGATGGCTCGACTGAACGAGGTCCCTGACCGAGTACAAGAATGGAAGAAGTCCTCCGCCTGGTGTGGTGCTGATGTGGCGCTGTCCTTGGTGCGAGTCCATTGCAAGGAGGCTCGTGAAGACAAGCTGGCTGCGATCAAAGTCGCTAACACCAAAAAGCATGACTTCCAGTCCTTCATGGAGACTTTCATTGCTGCCGCTACTCGGATCGCTGATGGGATCGACCTGGACTCATTCGTGGAGCCTGCCGGCCCTCCTCCTTCCGAGTGAACAGACTTATGAGACTTGAATCTGCTTTAAATTTGCCTCAGAATGCCGAGTGATTGTTGTAACTGTTAAACTTCTTTAGGCTTGATGCCCGAATACTTTTGATTTGCTGCTTGGAACTTTAGGATTCATCCGAATTTGGTTTATCTCCGAATGTGCTTGCGTTTTGCCTTCGAATGGACTTTGTTCACTGTTCGGAATAGTCTTTGTGCTGGAGATGCAGCTCTGAAGTGGTGGCTCCAGTCGACCTGCGCTTCGTCATCCTTGCGGATGGGGATGGAGTGCATGTTGTACTTGTGTCGTGGCTCCGAAGGAGAAGGTTGCAGTCGACCCGCACCTCGTCGTCCTTGCGGATATGGATGGAGCGGACGTTGTACTTGTGCCGTAGCTCCAAAGGAGAAGGTTGCATTCGACCTGCACCTCGTCGTCCTTGCAGATAGGGATGGAGCGTACGTTGTTCTTGTGTCGTAGCTCCGAAGGAGAAGGTTGCAGTCGACCTGCACCTTGTCGTCCTTGCAGATAGGGATGGAGCGTACGTTGTACTTGTGCTGTAGCTCCGAAGGAGAAGGTTGCAGTCGACCTGCACCTCGTTGTCCTTACGGATAGGGATACATTTCGAACTTAGGTGAGTACTGGACTGCAGCTAAGCCCCCGAGTGGGAGGATTGCTCTCCACTCGGTAGGATTTTTTCGAACTTAGGCGAGTATTGGACTGCAGCTAAGCCTCCGAGTGAGAGAACTTAGGCGAGTGCTGGACTGCAGCTAAGCCCCCGAGTGGGAGGATTGCTCTCCACTCTGTAGGATTTTTTTCAAACTTAGGCGAGTACTGGACTGCAGCTAAGCCTCCGAGTGAGAGAACTTAGGCAAGTGCTGGACTGCAGCTAAGCCCCCGAGTGGGAGGATTGCTCTCCACTCGGTAGGATTTTTTCAAACTTAGGCGAGTACTGGACTGCCGCTAAGCCTCCGAGTGAGATAACTTAGGCGAGTGCTGGACTGCAGCTAAGCCCCTGAGTGGGAGGATTGCTCTCCACTCGGTAGGATTTTTCAAACTTAGGCGAGTACTAGACTGCAGCTAAGTCTCCGAGTGAGAGAACTTAGGCGAGTGCTGGACTGCAGCTAAGCCCCCGAGTGGGAGGATTGCTCTCCACTCGGTAGGATTTTTCAAACTTAGGCGAGTACCATACTGCAACTAAGTCTCCGAGTGAGAGAACTTAGGTGAGTACTAGAGTGCAGCTAAGCCCCCGAGTGGGAGGATTGCTCTCCACTCGGTAGGATTTTCTTTCGAACTTAGGCGAAACGGATTCGCGACTAAGCCCACCCACTGGGGGATTTCAGAAGTAAATAAGAACAACAATAATCGTATGAGAGGACTATAAGCTCTTGTCTTTGATAAACAAATTACAAAGGTGTTTCTTATTACATTTTATTCGAACGAGTGCTTAAGTATAAAAGGGGCGGAGCAGCTCCGCGTTCCAAGCCCGTGGCTCGTCTTTCTGATGCTCAACACTGTAAAGATGGTATGCTCCGTTGTGGAGAACTTTGGTGATGATGAAGGGGCCTTCCCAAGTCGGGGCGAGCTTGTGTCGTTTCTGTTGATCCACTCGAAGAACTAGGTCTCCTTCTTGAAAGGCTCGACCCCTCACATTTCTGGCGTGGAATCGACGCAAGTCTTGCTGATAAATGGTCGACCGGATCAAGGCCATCTCTCTTTCCTCCTCTAAGAGATCGACCGAATCCTGCCGGGCCTGCTCTGCTTCCTCTTCGAAGAAGAGCTCGACTCGGGGTGCGTTGTGGAGCAGGTCGCTTGGCAGAACAGCTTCGACTCCATAGACTAAGAAGAATGGAGTTCGTTTCGACCGATTAGGAGTTGTCCTTAAACCCCACAGAACTAACAGAAGTTCATCAACCCAAGCGCCTGCTGCGTGTTTGAGATCACGCATCAGTCGGGGTTTCAGTCCTTTGAGAATTAGGCCATTGGCTCTTTCTTCTTGTCCGTTCAACTGCGGGTGAGCGACTGAAGTATAGTCGACTCATGTGCCTTGAGAAGCGCAGAAAGCTCTAAACTCATCAGAATCGAAGTTCAACCCATTATCCGTGATGATGCTGTGTGGAACTCCATATCTGAATGTCAATTCTCTGATAAAACTGACAGCGGTGCTGGCCTCAAGGTTCTTGATAGGTTTAACTTCGATCCATTTGGTAAACTTGTCGACTGCAACGAGCACATGAGTGAAGCCGCTCCTGCCAGTTCTCAGTGGTCCAACCATATCTAGTCCCCAAACAGCAAAGGGCCAGATGAGGGGGATGGTCTTCAAGGCTCACGCTGGCTTGTGAGACAAGTCGGAGTAAAACTGGCAGCCTTCACATCTGTCGACTATATCTTTCGCCATTTCATTTGCTCGTGGCCAATAGAATCCAGCTCGGTATGCTTTAGCCACGATGACCCGAGAGGACGCATGGTGACCACAGGTCCCCGAGTGGATGTCATTGAGGATCATTCGACCTTCTTCTGGTGTTATGCATTACTGACCGACTCCAGTCACGCTTTCCCTGAACAGTTGTCCTCTTATCACAGTAAAGGCCTTGGATCGACGGACGATCTGTCGAGCCTCTTCCTCGTCCTCTGGGAGTTCTTTCCTGAGGATGTACGCAATGTAGGGCACTGTCCAGTCGGGAGTAATGGCCATAACCTCCATGATCAGGCCGACCACGGCTGGGACATCGACTTCAGTCGGGTCTGTGGCGCTCTTAGGCTGCGGGAGCTCTTCAGTAAAAGGATCTTCCTGAACTATCGGCGTGTGAATATGCTCCAAAAACACATTGCTGGGAATGGCTTCTCTCTTAGAACCTATCTTTGCCAAGTCATCGGTTGCTTGTTTTCAGTCTGGGTATGTGATGGAGCTCTAACCACTCAAACTTCTTTTCCAGCTTCCTCACCGCGTTGCAGTAACTAGTCATGGCTGGGCTTCTGACGTCCCACTCCTTCATCACTTGATTGACTACCAAATCTGAGTCACTGTAGACCATGAGGCGACTGATGCCGAGTGAGATGGCCATGCGCAACCCATACAGGAGTGCTTCATATTCTGCTTCATTGTTGGAGGAATCAAAGTGAATCTGGAGGACATATCTGAGCATGTCTCCTCGGGGGGATACCAGTACTACCCCAGCACCAGAACCATTCAGCATTTTGGATCCGTCAAAGAACATGGTCCAGTGCTCCGAGTGAACTTGAGTCGGCAGTTGCTGTTCGATCCACTCGGCGAGGAAATCTGCTATTGCTTCGGACTTGATAGCTTTCTTTGCCTCAAACTTGATATCCAAGGGAAGGAGTTCAATCGCCCATTTTGCCACTCGACCAGTTGCATCTCTGTTATGCAGAATCTCTGACAATGGAGCGTGGCTGACGACTGTAACAGAGTGATCAGAGAAATAGTGTGCAACCTTCTTCGTGGTCATGTAAATCCCATAGACAAGCTTCTGATAGTGCGGATATCTCTGCTTTGACAGAGTCAGGACTTCAGAAATATAATAAACTGGGCGCTGAACTTTATAAGCTTTTCCTTCTTCTTCCCGCTCGATCGTAAGTACTGTACTGACGACTTGTCTAGTGGCTGCTATATAAAGCAGTAGAGGCTCTTTGCTGATTGGAGCAGCAAGCACCGGCTGGGTGGAAAGCAGGGCTTTTAGCTCTACAAATGCTGCATCAGCTTCTGGGGTCCACTCGAACTTATCTGATTTCTTCATCAGTCGGTAAAGAGGCAGCGCCTTTTCACCGAGGGGAGAAATGAATCGACTTAGGGCGGCCAAGCAACCAGTAAGCTTCTGAACATCATGCACACACACAGGGCGTTTCATTCGGAGTATAGCACCCACTTTCTCTGGGTTAGCATCGATTCATCGTTCAAAAACGAGGAAACCGAGTAATTTTCCGCCCGAAACTCCAAACGTGCACTTTGATGGATTGAGCTTGATATCATACCTTCTGAGGCTGGCAAAGGTTTTAGCAAGGTCAGTCAGTAGGTCGGAACTCGGAACCTTTACGTGACTTGACCACAATGTCATCCATGTATGCTTCCACATTCCGACTGATCTGAGTGAGCAGGCACTTCTGAATCATCCGCATGAATGCGGCTCTAGCGTTCTTCAAACCGAATGGCATTGTGACATAACAGAAGCACCCAAACGGGGTGATAAAAGCTGTCTTTATCTCGTCGGGTCCGTACAGACGGATCTGGTGGTACCCGGAGTAGGCGTCCAAAAAGGACAAATGCTCGCACCCTGCAGTCGAGTCGACTATCTGGTCAATGCGAGGGAGAGGAAAGTGATCTTTCGGGCAGGCCCGACTGATATGCTTGAAATCAATGCACATGCAAAGTGAGTCGTCCTTCTTTGGGACCATGAAGACATTGGCTAACCACTCGGAGTGGTAAATCTCTCAGATAAACTCAGCTGCCAAAAGTCGAGCCACCTCTTCACCGATTGCCTTTCTCTTCTGTACGGCGGACCGTCGAAGATGTTCTTTAACTGGCTTCACTTTTGGGTCGACTCGCAAACGATGCTCAGCCAATCCCTTGGGAACACCCGGCATGTCAGAAGGCTTCCATGCAAAGATGTCCCAGTTCTCACGGAGGAACTGGATGAGCGCTTCTTCCTATTTGGAGTCGAGTATGGTTGAAATGTGAGTCGGAGCAGCATTGGGATCTGTCGGGTGAATGTGAATCGACTTCGTTTCACCGGATGACTGGAATGCTGAATCTGTGGCTGGCTTCTTGGCTCGCAACAAATCACTCGGATCTGCATTTTTCTGGTATTCTTGCAATTCTACCACGGCCATCTGAGCATCGGCGATCTTTGAGCCCTTCTGGAAGCACTCTTCTGCCTTCTTCCGATTACCAGAGATAGTGATCACCCCTTTGGGACCAGGCATCTTCAATTTGAGATACACGTAACATGGTCGAGCCATAAAACGTGCATAAGCTGGCCTGCCCAGAATGGCATGATAAGCACTCTGGAAATCCACAACTTCAAATGTCAACTTTTCTTTGCGATAATTCTCGAAATCACCGAAAACCACGTCGAGAGCAATCTGGCCGAGTGATGCAGCCTTCTTGCCTGGAATGACCCCATGGAAGCTCATATTGCTCTCACTGAGTCTGGACATCGGAATGCCCATTCCCTTCAACGTCTCGGCATACAGTATGTTCAGGCCACTGCCACCGTCCATCAGGACTTTTGTCAGTCGAGTGCCTTCGACCACCGAGTTGACCACCAGTGCTTGCCTCCCAGGGATGGCTATGTGCGCTGGGTGATCAGACTGGTCGAATGTAATGGCAGTCTGTGACAACTTCAAATAACTGGGTCTCACCGGAGCGACCATGTTCACTTCTCTATTGATGACTTTCAATCGATTTTTGCTCTCAACGTCAGCAAAAATCATCAGAGTGGAATCCACATGGGGGTAACCATCATCATCCTCTTCCTCATCCTCAGCCTTGTCTGCTTCCTTCTACTTTTCCTTGGGCTATTTCTCTCGGAATTGCTGGATTAGGAGCCGACACTGCCGAGTGGTGTGCTTCGGGTAAATGAAATTACTCTCTTCATTTTTTTTGGTGTGGATGTGACACGGTAAATCCAACACGTCATTTCCATCTTGATCTTTTACTTTCTTGGGGTTCCACGGCCCCTTGGGCTTCCCCTTGAACTTTCCTTGAACCACAGCCAAGGCTTCACTAGGAGCAGCTGGCTCGGCCTTGCGCTTTTGTTTCTGACCGGAGTTTCCTCCATCGGCTTCGTGGGCGACTGCTTTGTGCTTGCCACTCCGGAGTCGTTCTTCTTCTTCACCATTGGCATACTTGGTGGCAATTTCCATCATCCGAGCCAGAGTCATATTTCCTGTCCGGCCGAATTTCATATTCAACTCCTGATACCTGACACCTTCCTTAAAGGCACAATTTGCCTGATGATCTGGCACATCCTCTACCATGTGGTGTAGGGTGATCCATCTCTGGATATAATCCCTCAAAGTTTCATTTGGTTTCTGAACACAACACTGTAATTCTGTCAAACCTGACGGTCGTTTGCAAGTGCCCTCGAATGTTCTGACAAACACTCGGGCGAGATCTTCCCAAGTATAAATACTGCCAGGTGTCAAATGATTCAGCCATGCTCTAGCCGAGCCCTCCAACATCAGAGGAAGGTGTTTCATGGCCACTTCATCATTGCCGCCACCAATCTGGACAGCCACTCGGTATTCTTCAAGCCAAGTGTCGGGCTTGGACTCACCAGTGAACTTACTGACTCCAGTCGCCAACCTGAAGTTGGAGGGAATCACTGCAGCTCTGATAGCTCTGCTGAAGCACTCTGGGCCTGAGACATGCACTCTGTTGCTGGTTTGCGGACCCCTGTCATGGCCTTCTCGGTGAGCTCTGTTTCTGTTGACCAGACCTTGAACGAGAATAGATCTCGCGTCAAAGCCTCGCTCCCTGGGGTCGACTGGAATACCTCGCCCAACACTGTGAGGGCGTCTGTCTTCATGTTGCCGAGGCACGTATGACCCACTCCTTGGGGGAGGAGTGGGCACTCGACGACGATCATCATGATCGACTCGGTGATCATACTGCTCATGGTTCCTGTACTGATCTCGTCGATCTCCATGTCCCTCACTCCTCGGGGGCGATCTTGGGCTATGGGCCGACTGAACTGTGTTCGCAACCACGGACCTGCTATGGATCCTATCCCGTGACTGGGATACAACCGTATTCTGTTCTCCTGCCACCCGGAGCAAGGCTCAGATTTGCACCAGACCTCGGCTAGCTTCTGACTGGGAAGGTTGAATTGGCTCCGCTATCCTGGCAGCAGCTGCTAGATTCTGGATCGGGGTTCAGTATACCTGAGTCGGAGGAGGAAAAAGTTGGCGTCGACTGGATTCGGGAGCACGCTGTCGAGCGCGATCGTCGAGTGCGCTCAGCCAAGTTGGCCAAGCGCGCCTGCTCCAAGGACTGGGCCTCAGGGGTTTCTCCAACTATAGGAGTATGCAGTGCATCCATGTTCCGGCGGCGAAGTTCCTCCCTCTGCTGCGAAGAGAGGGGTTCGGGGCGGTACTCTTCATGAACACGCGACGGCTCGCCGTTCCCGTCGCCTCCGTCTTCACGGGTGAAGCCAGGAGGGCTGCATGGTCCATTGACCATCATAACTTCAGCCACTGGGTTGCTGCTATTGCACTCGGATGCGGTCTCTACGGAGCCAGTCGACAGATCGAATAGGCCGTAGAGAGTTTCGTCGGGCTCGATCGCCGCGACTTGAGGGGTGGCCGACTGGCGGGCCACTACATGCCTCACCCACCGCTGAAGTCTTGACCGATCGGGACGTTTGCTTCGGTGGACCGCAGGGAGGGGGAAAGCTGCTGGAGCCGACTGGTACTGGGTCGACGGTTGCCGCAGAAGGACGCCGTGGACGCACGTGCGAAAGTGCGTCGCCCCGCGGGCAGGGAGCGCGTCGACGTCGAGTGGAGCTTCCTGAAGCCAAGCGGAGTCGTCGGCGACAAACACGAGCACACCGAGACGGATCTCGCGGCCCTCAGCCAAACCTCCGCCTGAAACCATGATGAAGGGGATCGGAAAAATTGCAACTTCTCCAACAAGTCGCTAAGACACCTGCCCCACGGTGGGTGCCAACTGTCATGGATCTAAGACTAACAGTAGAATGGGGGGTAGGTATGAAGAGGCAAGATCCTAGCTATGGAGTAGTTGTACACACGAGTTTTACGAGTTCAGGCCCTTCTCGGAGGAAGTAACAACCCTACGTCTCGGTGCCCTAAGGCGGTCGACTAGATTATATGTGTGTGTGAGTTTACAAAAGATGCGAACCCCTATCCTAGAGGAGGGGGTGGCTTATATAGAGTGCGCCAGGACCCCAGCTCCCCTCCATTACACAGGGTTCAATGTTCGTAAAGGAGGAGCATTACTGGTAATGTCCGAAGTAAAGTGCTATAAATGTCCATAAAGCTATGGTTTAAACCCCGACCGTTGCGGAGTGAAGGGCTTCTCATCTTCTGGTGGTCGAGTGTCTTCAAGGTGGTCGAGTGAACACATCTTCATGGTCGAGTGGATGATGATTTCTCTTCGACTGCTTCTGATTCTTTGTAGAGATGTCCTTGGGGAGGGTATGTTCGACAGATTCATGACCCTGCCCTAGGTACATAGCTTCATCATCATCTACTATGAAGCTAAGCCAAAACACTGCACCTACAAAACTTGATTCCCACTTCAGACATATGGTATAAGTATTTGTACTGCCTTATTGGAAATGCTTTATGTTGGATTGTTATATGGCTTGCAATATTAATGTTTAACAATTGATGAATCTGATGTAAGCCCAAGGACAACAATGATAATCAATCCGGTGGAGACTTGCTTGTATGTACGTTCACTACAAAGAAAGATCCTACATTGATTCAGACTGCACAAAAACAAATTGTAAGAACTGTCTAATTTGTAGACTTCAAATGTATAGTCTGGCCATAAGTGTTAAGTTTATCAAACACTCCTCTAACATTGTTGTCAATCATATTGCAGAATGAATCGAGGATCAAACATACACCATCAAACCAGCTTGATACGATAGCAATACCTGATGTAGAAATTATCAAGGAAGAGAGCTCCTCAAGCACGTTTCTTTCGAGCATGGGTGACTCATCCTCCTCCGAAAAGAATTCATCCTCTCGTGGGCACATCCGTGAGCTAGAACACATCATTGCAACTCAGGAGGCAGATGAAAAAAAGACAAGTGATATGTTTCATGAAGAGCTGAATGAAATACTTTTTGCCTAGATAGTAGAAATTAAAGAACTCAAGAAGAAGCAGCTATGAGAAATTTAAGATTTCAAGGTGGATCAGCAGAAGAAATTCACTGTCTTTGAAAAAGGCAAATACATATGGAGGCAATGCTTAGTCACCTGTTAAGGAAGTCCACGTAGCCAACAAAAGACACCATCGGCCTCATGCTTATAGTCAACTTACTTTTCCTTTTTCTACTTTGTAAAGTCTGAGACTATGTCCTCTGCGTCTCCTTGTAAAATGTCAACCTTCACTTTTAATGAAAGATCTATTGCCAATGTTTGAATTCTCATATTCCAGCGATTCAAATTTTGTTCTTTTTTCCTGGAATTACAAATTAAATATAGATTCGCCAGCAAAATTAATAATATATGAATTACAACTTTTTTCTACGTGCGACGGTAATTGTGACGTAAATGCATGTCGTCACCAATGTCTGGTCCCACATGTAAGCAGACACATTGGCATCTTCTAGGCCCATATGTCAGCATCGTTGAATGGTCAAAACTAACGCCCGACTTATTACTAACGGGACCGTCAGCGATAAAACCCATGGCGGACCCACATGGAAGAAGCCATGCCTGCAACTGCAGGCCCCACTAGTCAGAATTTATGACCAGTCAAACCCATGGACAGATCACCGGTGACGGATTATTGTCACGAAAAATATCTTATTTAAATAGGTATATGTTCCTTTCCATTATGTATCGCGATTGTATGGCCACCCCGTGTGGAACTAGGTGTTGGACTCCTGCGTAATGTCGTGGGCATGAATGCACTCTTTGGAGGACCGGCGTGCTGCAGCGTCCGATCATGTGTGGGTTATAAATTTTTTTTCCTGCTAAAAAATCATTGTCACTTAGAGTAATATATGACAAGGGCCTCTTTCAAGTTTATCTTATGCCAAAAATGTTTACCAATAAGTATGGATACTCAAAAAAAATTAAAAAGATTCATAGCAATGCACGTGCATTCTGCTAGTAAATGTTATTTTCCTTAAAATCCGTTACTTGTTTTCTTATTAAATTATGTTATTCCTGAAGCAAATTACACTGATGAGAGGGTTCAGTTGATTTGCTTAAGTTAGGAAAGTTAGATCCATTATCTTTTGTATGTTAGGAAAATGCTGATTTGCAAAAAAAAGAATGGGAAGAACAATAAACCGTGAATAAGAAAACCAACATGAAGGGGTGGTGGTGGAAGGTGAGGTGAAAAATAACTTTTGAGTGAAAATTAATCAGTGAGGCGAAGATAAATCATGGATACCAGTCTACCAACTCCCTCTTTAGAAGTAGTGATAAGGCTAACTAAAGCTTGTGCATCAAAGCGAATTTTAGATGGCCATGATTAATAATTCCTACAATGCATCACCATCTTTCCATGATTCTTTCTTTGCGGGAAATGTTTCCCTGATTCACGTCCATAGACCCATTGGCCGACTACCTTCACCGCATGTGGAGTAAATTGCATGTTTCATCCCTATACTCGCTGGCTTGTAAAAAAACCGTCCTCCTAGTCATAAAATGCTCCAATACAGTCCTAGGACTTGCAAATACGTAACGGATAACCATGCAAAAAAAAAAAACGTAACGGATACGGTCCTGTGAATACATTGGGGCCTTTCCCTTCCACATCAAGGACGAAAGTTGGTCCAGCCCAACCGGCCTGGTGCGCATCGTGCTGAGGCCAACGAGACGCTCCCGTCCAGGCCCACGCCAAAAATCTCCAATCTTTGGAACCCTTAACATGAGCCGGCGAGACGACTTCTCTCTCGCGGCGGGCGGCAAAAGTGGAGCCGGATCCTCTAACTTGGAGAAGCAAAGTCACAGTGCTACAGTGTAATCCTAGTGTAAAATGAAGAAGAAATGTTAGAAATATTTAGCAGATTACTTACTATTGACATTTACTGTAGATATAAATAATCAATAATTAATTTTATTTCACCATCAAATTGTTTGTATGTAATGATTATGAATGTACACATTATATCTGTTATTTGCATATTAATTTAAATTATTTTAGCCTTAATCATACGAATTGCAAGAAGGAAAGTTAATGTTAGAGGATCCAATTCCGTCGAGAGCTCCCCACGGTCGAACAAGATGGTGGTCTTCTACGTCCACGACCTGGTCAGCCCTCGCCGTTGACGTCTCCGTGCACCAGGGCCGCAGCCGCAACGGCCACAACGCGCTCAACCCACACACATTCGTCGGCCATAGCCGCATCTCCGGCTTCTCCGTCACGCGTGATGGAATAAGCCATGACATGCACAGGTGGACACGAGCGTGCGTGCATCGGGTCGAGCCCGGCACGGTGGCGACCGGCGTGAGCGCGGCCAGGTCGAGTCTGTGCCAGACTTGTGTGCGTGTGCTCAGGGCATGTATGGCCAGTATCTGGTGTGTGTCTGGGCATTGTATAGGCATTGTCCGACTAGTGTATGGCCTGTATGCGTGAGTTAGTTCGCAGCAGCAGCGGGGTGATCAGTGGCGTTCGGTTGGAGCTCGCATGCGTGGAGCGCGTCAGTGCGCGTCCTGGGCGTGGGCCGGAGTGTGCTAGTCGTGCGCGAGTGGAGGCGTGGATGCGCAGCGTGGTGTGCGCGCGTATATATAGGCCCCCCTGTACTGCTGTTCCAGGCTCGGACAGCGTGACGATGACGAAGATTGCGTCCATGGCATGGTGGAGCCGCCAGCTGCTCTGTTGTCTAAACGAAGGCCTACTTGCACTGTTATGGTTAAGTTCTTGCTATGGTTTGTTCAGTTTGCTGATGAGAGAGATTAGCTAGCAAGCCATCGCCTCACACAGTGGAGTTGGGTCCATCTAATTCAAACATGTAACACCAACATGAAGGGGCTCTTTACCCCACTCCTTCTTTAATGCATAATACACACTCCCGGGCGTATTCAAGAAAAAAAGTTTGCTATGAACTGAAGTGATGTTGGCATTCTAGTTTCAGCTATGCTGTTTGTAGTGGACTGAGACTAGCCACAATAAGTAGTAACATAGAGTAGTAACATGCTCATGTTATTACTCTATGTTACTACTTTTATAGTGGAGAGTAACATATGTGTGGTAATATGCAACACTTCATTTATTAGACTATAGACTTATCTTGCCTTGATATGTGTGATGTTACTCATATTAATAGTAACTAACTATGTTACAACATATCTCTCTTAATTTATTTATTGCTTGCCACATCATCTATTTTATATTTTATATAAATATATGTGATGTTACTATCTATACTCTCATTGTGGGTAGTCTGAAGTGATGTATGGGTGCCACCGGCGGCGCTCATAGCGGAGACGACAATCAGGACTCAGTCCGCTCCGGCTGTCCCCCACAGCCGTGATCTCCGCCTTCGATCGAACCCTACTCTGCCGGCAGATGCGTCGTGCTTGGGGAAGCGAAGAAGCACGGACAGAGGCAACAACTGAAACCCTCGATTACCTAGGGCCCTCTTGTCTCATCTAAACTCTAACTAGCATGCAGAGGCGTGGCGGCACGCCATGCCCGTTGTAAAGCTCGTGTGCATGCATGTTTTGTTTTTCTTATACGTAGAAGAAAATAAGACAGTGGGTAAGCGAGCTGGCAATTGGTAAAGTGTAAGCAAATTTAACTTGGATAAATACTGAAAGGTACCAAAAAATAGTTCTTTTTTGCGGGTACCAAAAAACAGTTCGCCCATGGTTACGGACACTTGGCTATATATCTTAAATGTTGTAGCCAAATATGTCCCCACCAACATAGTCATAGTTTGGCAATCGTTTGGTGCAACCAAAATTTATACAAAATGAAGCTCCTTCGAACTGAAGGAAAATTGCTCCAGTATAGGTTTTAAAGATCAAATTTTAAAGATAATACCCTGTTCTGCTACAGATGAAAATTTGTATTAGTGAAAGAAGCAAGATATAGAAGAAGAAAAACAACAGAAAAGTGAATTAAAAATAAAAAGGATTAACATTTATACAAATTATACAAATGTCCACTCTTTTAGGCTCGGTGTTGGATGTCATTGTTTCCTGTAATGTATATAAATTTTTAGTTCAAAAAGAAATTGAACAAAAATACTCTAGTTAAAGATAGAACCTTCGCTATTACAGTGCATTCACGATTTCTTTATACATGATATTTTGAGTAATATATGTTGCATCCTGTAACGCTTAGTCATGAAAAATAGCATGCATGAGAAACATAATTAGAGAGGTGCATTATCAATAAAAATCCAGCCTAATTCTCACAATCTATATGATACTAACTTGGATACTCTAAGTCACATATTTTTCTTTGATTTTCTTATCCTATGATGTCATGCAGAAAAAGTTGCTCACTACGTATCACATCTTAATTAACCTAATTTTATATAGGTGGAATGAGCAAAAAATGCTACGCTTTGTACTATACTGACAACATTATAGGATAAGGTGTGTGTGCATGTATTCATATGGGATGAGTGTATGTGCGTATATGTGAGCATCTGGTTGTACAGTGTTGGCACCGGTGCTCGCATTCTCGTGGATTTATTCCAAGCTCCCCGACGATGTCGTTCGGTGGGAGGAGACGTTCTCGTCGACTACAAAAGCGCTTGCGGTGACTTCGTCAATCTCAAGATGGTGTGCCATCTCAGTATCTCGATGATTCTCATAAGGATAGGGTGTGTGCACGTGCGCTCATATGGGTGACTGTATGTGCGTATATGTGAGCATTTGTGTTGTACTGTGTTGGCACCGGGGCTCACATTTTTTTAGTCTATTTTAGGCTCTTCGGCGATATCCGTTCAGTTGGAGAAGATGTTCCTGTCGACTACAAAGATGCTTATAGTGACTTCGTCAATCTCAAGATGTTGTGTTGGCTTAATATCTCAAAGATTCTCATAAGGTTAGGGTGTGCATGCATAGCAATATGTGTATGTGTATATGTAAGCATATGTGTTGTATTGTGTTAAAAAAAGATACTCCCTCCGTTTCGAATTACTTGTCACAACTATGGATGTATCTAGATGTATTTTAGTTTTAGATACATCCATTTCTACGACGAGTAATTTGGAACGGAGGGAGTAGAAAACACTCAAAAAAATCAGTAGCAAACAACCAGCCAGGGCTGGTCCTGAGATTTCGGGGGCCCGGGGCGAAACTAAAACCTAGGGGCCCTTAATATATATATTATTTGAATGGGTATGTCGGGTCCTTAATATAAGCATCATATAAGTTATAGTAATATATGCATAAATTTATTACCAACAAGAAATATTACCAACTAACATTATAGTAAATCCACTCATATTTTTTAATAATAAATATATAAGCAATATTGATATGAAATATTTTATACAGAATGCTGAAAGTAAAGAAATTTGCATCAAAAGTTTAACAATATAGACATGCATCATGTTGATGAAGATAAACTACTCCCTCTGTTCCATGGAACAGAGGGATTAATTAGCAGTACACGTGTAATATGGAAAAGGAATGATGATATGATCACTTGTTAAAGTTGTCGGAGAAAGGAAATCGCGGAAGCCAAATTTGCAGCAAATTTTCTTAGCCTAAATCAACATGATCTCTCGCCAGTGGCGGATCTAGGCCCCAGGCCGGGGGGGGCAGGCCCGGGGCGTGAGGCCCATTTCCTTTGTAGAATTCAGCAAAACACTGTAGCAATTGCTACAGTGCATAAAGGAGGCCCGGGGCGCTGGGCTGGGCTGGATCCGCCCTTGTCTCTCGCAATCCCTGTGATCTCCCATGATTTTGGCCTGTATGCAAATCACCGCGGACGATTTTCCAGCAGTGATTGTGCCGCAACCATGGCCGTTTCACCCGTGATTTAGAAAAGAATATGATAATACTTTGGATCGGTTGAATCTTTGCCGGTAATTGTCCGATCGGGCGCTCCGTGATGACCTGATCCGTATATATGCGTCTGCGGCAGGCGCTGGGCGATGTGCATGAGCGCGTGTGTGCTGGAGTAGAGATGGAAGAAAGGAGGCCATCCATGGAACGGCGACTCGCGTACTCGCGTTCAGAGCTCATGATCGTGGCTTGGGGGTACACAAAGACGTGAACTCACGATCGCATCTTGGCATGAAATTAGGGTAGGGAAAACTTTTTTTAAAAGATGGGAATTAGGAAACTGAACAGGCGTTACGCAATCAACTCGTACGAGCCTACGACGACTACAAGAGCTCTGAAGTAGATGTGTGCGCGGGACTGCCTGGCCTGCCCAGACCAGCGTTAGCTACGGCCGCGGGCATGGGCTAGCCGCTGCGACGCTGCGTTCTTGCCGATCTGCGGGCTGCCTACACGTACGTACCCTAGATGGGGGCCCCTGGATTTGGGGGCCCGGGGCGGCCGCCCCCCTGCCCCCCCTCGGGGCCGTCCCTGCAACCAGCACATGTCAGGTAGGAAAGTACTCATACCAAAGTACTTCAAAAGCATGTGAGTAGGGCTAGCTTAGCAGAGGCAGCTTTAATTCTTTTATATAAGTTCACTCGTGTCAGTTAGGTGGGGAAAGGGCCCAACGTACTCCCTCCATTCCAAAATATAGTGCGCCCGCGCTTTCCGAGGTTCAACTTTGACCGTAAATTTAACCAACAAGATCAACTGCGGCGGAAGAAAAAATTATATAATTGAAAACTTCTTTCGAATACGAATTCACTGATATAATTTTTGCTCCCGCCGCAATCGGTCTTGGTAGTTAAATTTACGGTCAAAGTTAAAGCACGTAGATAGAGGAAGCACTACATTGTGGAATGGAGGGAGTATCACAAAGCGTATGCAGGGACCGTATCTATTACACGTTCGCAAGTCTCAGGACTGTATTGGAGCATTTTACGAGTACAAGGATGGTTTTGTTACAAGCCAGCAAGTATAGGGATGAAACATGCAATTTACTCTCGCATGTGGCATGCCGACTGAGCATCGCTCTCGGAAGGACGGTACTGAGGGGGAAAACGAAAGATGATGCCATATGGTCACATCAACGGCCAGACCTTCTGTCCCTCAGCGATGTGTATAACTCATAATAGTGAGGTTTTTGTGCGTTTTTCAAACACTCAAGTCTATTCTTTGTTCTTTTCCGGGCTTACCTTCAAGCCGCTTGATGGTTGGAAAACGACTAGGAGATCAAACACAATCAATTGTGCATAAGCTTAAAGTTGAACGGAGAAAAGTCAACTTACCATCTGAAACTCGTTCAGTTTAATTTGATCTAGCAGCTTTCTGCCTTTCTCATAATGTTTTCTTAAACACCGTATAGTCAGAGACACTCATGCATACACACGTACAATCTTCCTATAAACATATGCACATCAATTATATCCTTGCGAGCATCTTCGAAAGTCTGGGTTGTCATATCATCTTAAGATTGACAAAGTCATCAATAATACCAAGTTTCGAACTTAAACCTTGCATTTGTTTCATCACAAAGAACATAATCATCAGAGATATGTAATTTTCTCGAAATGTTCTGTAAGAGGCTATGCACACCTACAAAGGTAGGTTCAGCAGCAAACTCTTAGTGACTCAGCAGCAGCTGCTAGACACGTCGTCTCGTGACACTAACAAACAATTTACGTACACTATTTTCCCTCAAAATAAAAATAAATAAACATTATACCTTAGCTGCAGAGCATCAGATTTGTGTGATGATCAATCTCCGTCCGGGAGCAAGCAAGCAACCCTGCCTGTGAGACGTCACTTTCCGGAGTTGGCCCCACGGCACGGCAGAACGGCTCCGCAAAATCGTGGGTTTTTCTCCGGTCTCCGGTAAACTGAAGCCACAAGTGAAGAAGCCACGTCGGTGCGTGGTGGTTACGATTACTCCCGGGCCGGCATCGTCTTCCATTCCGTCCCACGCGCTCCCGAGTTCCGACTGGTCTCTGGGGCGGCCGGGCGGAGCTCAGATCCCCGGCGGGCGGACTCCAGATCGGGAAAGGTCAGAGTCCTCCTCCCCATTGCCGCTCGAATCGATTCAGGGTTTCTCTCCCGATTTCTAGGAAGGGGTCCTCTTCGCGCCCCGGCAGGCTGGTGCTTCTCGGGGGTGTTCTTGCGGGGATCATCCTTACCCATTTTCTTCTCTCCCTCCTCCGGTAGGATTGCCTGTGTCGTCTTTTCTCTGCGATTTATCAAGGGCAGTTTTTGCAGCGTGCAGTTGGATAGAATGATAGTACTGTTTTTCATCTAATAATCAATGCGTGCGTTGAGAATTTGGCGTGGTCTGTTGTTCTGTTCTGAAAAATCCAGTTCTCCCTGATACTATGGCCCTGTTTGGTTCATAAGTTCTAGGATTTTTTTAGTCCTAACTTATAAGTCCCAAGTCCCTAAAAAGTCCCTACATGTTTATAAGTCTCTATAAAACCATATTACAACTATAAGTCCCTACAAGTTCCTCCTTGAGAGTCTTATTTCATAAGTCCCAAATGCCCACTTTAAGTCCCTATAAATCCCTCATGTTTGGTTTAGATGAGACTTATAGGGACTTATTTAAGTCCCTAGACCAATAAGTCCTTGAAAACAAACACCCTCTATATGAGATGCCGTGGTACGTTATTTGTCTGTGTTTGCAATTAAGTAAAAGCAAGGAATCCTTTTTATTACTATATTATTGAAGTTTGATGAGTCAGCACAGCAGTGTCGTCAGCTTCAGTTTACCGCGGTTTTGCTAACTCTGTTTACATATGCCTTATCTGCACTTGTCTAAGATACACTGTCATACTGATGAAGGCCGATAAAAAACAACCATGTCAAGCTTCACATCGCACCAAATACATATTTTATTTTACACATGCAACTCCTTGGATGCTAGATATTCAGTATCTTCGTGGCTGACAGCGTTCCTATCTCGAGTTGAACTGACAATTTTTTGTTCCATCCTATATGCTTTTTCTAATGAACATATTCAGATAGTTAGGAACTACAAGGCACCACACTTGTTACACATTCAGATTTCAATCTGTTTGCAGGCCCAGCTCCAAGGAAGAAAGAATGGTGAAGGATGTCCATGAGCCATCGAACGGCGTGTCTCTGAACAGTTCGCCTTCGCAAAGTATTGTTAATTCAGTGAGTTATTTCTTCCAAGATTCATTTGTAAGCTGCCACTAGATTTGTTCCCTACCATGATGACTTTGTGAATTCTACTGACAATCGAAATGTTTTATACCTTTTGTTCCTTCTCGAACCTTTTTATACCTTTTGTTCTGACAAAACGCAAACGGTTTTGTGTCTTGATGTATTACAAGGAAAAATCTACTGTTATTCACCTTCACTGTCAATAACAGTTGTTTGTTCTCTCTTGACAAGCAAATCCTTGTAGCATGCAGTCCAAAATACTCCCTCCGTCCCATAATATAAGATACCTTTTGACACAACACTAGTGTTAAAAAACGTCTTACATTATGGGACGGAGGGAGTACTTAATAGTGTACATACAGAAAGATGACCATTGTGCACATCATCCATAGTTAACTCTTCTAACCACCAATTTGAATGTGTGAATCAAGTACAAAAGAAAAGGAAAAAAAGGGGAAATAGACAAATAGTTACGACTATCATTCATCCTTTTTTTCCTCTTCTTATTTGTATGTGTTGCTTTTTTTCTTGTCAGGAAAAGGTTAATCCTGGACAAATTCCAGAGTTGACATGGGAACACAAGCTAAGCCATGTTAGATATGATTTGCCGTCATTTGGACTTACATGGAGGGAGATACGGCAGATGGTATGTCTTCTCCTTTATGGAATTCTTAATCTTATGGTCTGCTGAGATGTATCTGAGCATAATTGTTTTAGTAGTCCAGCTGTTGTTTATAAGAATAACAATGATTATTGGCAACCTTAACTAGAATTCGTATGTGTTGCTTTTTTTTCTGACATTTTTTGGGTGCTTACTAGGATTGTTGTTGTCTGTACTTCCTTTGTTCTTCACATTCTTTTTAGTGTTTTCTCCTTGCCTTACATTCATTTCATTGTTGCAGGCTGGTCTTGGTTTGCGTCTTGGTCGACACATCCTTGAGGAAACTTCAAAAGGACGAGTACGCTTTCACATGTTTGCTTGTACTACCACTCATTGTTGTGTGGAGTTTCCCCAATTACAGATGCTATTTCTTATCGTTGTTAGTTTTTTACAGACTGCTATTATTGATCCCATGAAGAAGCGCACTGCAAGATCTGGTCAGGGTGTTCCACTTGGAGGCATTGGGTATACCTACTTTACTTCACTCAGTGTAACATGTATTCCTTGTCAATGTTGAGCGTAGCATCTTATAGTTTTTAAATTATCACTAGAAAATTTACTTTACTACTTTTAGTCTTTAATACATTGCTTAACTGCGTGCCATACAAGTGAGCTTAGTGGATTCTGAATGTCTTTCCATCCAGTGCTAGTTTATCATGTACCTGTTGCATTTATTACCTTTATCTAACTTGTTCCAATAACTCCGATGACAAATGGGTTTGATATATTTGTTCATTCTATTTTTTTTCTGAGTCTTTTGTTCATCCTATTTATTCATCCATTTTCAATGATCTGAACTTTTACTATGGGAAAACCATATATATTTAAAGCCTATTTATTGACCAGTATGCTAATAAATCATGTTTGCACTTGTAGTCTCCTGCATATAATTAATTGTGCTAACTAGGGATAAAATTGATTCCGAGGCAAGTATCACACTGATACATGGACGAGTGTGTTCTGCACTTGCACTTTTTCTCTACATATGTATAAAAATATTGTAGCCCCTCACAGAATTAATTTTTAGTTTCTCCTAGTAATTTTTAGTAGTGCATGCTTCAAAACTCTTCTTTTGTGTAATGGAACTTTTAGTACACTATTCTCTAATTGTTGGAAAACTGTAGTGCAGGAAGTATTGGAAGAAGCTGCAAAGGCGAGTTTCAACGCTGGCAATTGTTCCCCGGAGCCTGTGAAGATAAGCCAGTAATGGCAAATCAATTTTCTGTAAGTCTTAGCTATTCTACTTCGTCCCACTTAGGCACATATATGTGCTCTTTCTGTATCTGATCCTGTTGTAGTTGAAATCAATGCGTAATGTTCCACTTAGGCATCTGCCGCATAGAAGCCGCTATAAAGGCAGTGGTTTAGTCTACTGAAACAATATATGCATAAAAGTATAAGTCACTGGTTAAGCAGGGGTCACAATAAGTTAAGTGGGTTACTAAAGCGGCTTTTATTGTGGCCCAAAGAAGCCCAAAGAAGATGTAATGTTCTTTTTATGCCTCCGTGTCAAGTTTAAACATTATGGACTGAACTCCTAACAATTTGGTCTTAAACGGACTGAACTCCTAACAATTTGTTCTTAACCCTCTGAGAACAAAATAGAGGAAGAAGAGACAAAATCACCAGAAGTGGCAAAAATACGAAAGCACCATTCTTTGAAGGGACCAAATCTTTTGTTATAATGAGTATGATAGTGAAACCTTTAGAGCATTCTCTAGGTTGTCATATACTCAATTACACATTCATATGTTTTTATCAGTTAGATTTTACTTGAAATGAGCAGAACAATAGTTTCATAAGTAAATGGTCTATTTAGATGCTCTCTCTAACTCTTATCCGCACGTTACAGCCATGCATTAGTTGCCAAGTGAGATCTATGACTACCCTGTTATGATAGTTCCTATCAGTTAGCAAATAAACAGAAATATATATATATATATATATATATATATATATAATATTGGCAATTTAGAATGATATTTAAATACATTTTGTTTTAGGCCTTCATTTCCCGCAAAGACGGTGCAAAATATTCGACAGTGTTGCATCCTGGGAAACCGGATTTGCCAAAGTAAGTATATCAGTGTTTTTCTTAGTTTATAGTTCATGCATCGAGTTAGCCTACATAATAGATTAATAGGGTAGCATTTTGATGTAGAAATCATTTACACGGAAAAATATCCTTAGATCTTTTTTAATTGCAGAGGAACTAACGTTTCAGGAATTGGATCCTGGGATTGGAATCTGAATGGGCAGAAATCTACTTATCATGCACTTTACCCTAGGGCCTGGACTGTTTATGATGGTATTGCAAGAACCATATAACTCTTTTCTGAGTAGCTATTTTGTTTTTGTAAGTTTGTGCTATTGTTACTAGGAGAACCTGACCCGGATCTCAAGATAATGTGCCGTCAGATTTCTCCAATTATTCCACACAATTATCAACAGAGCAGTTATCCTGTTGCAGTATTCACTTTCACAGTAATATGCTCCTTCCCTGGATTTCCATAAATGCACTTATTAAATGGTTGGTTTTAACATGATGATACATCAGTACATCTTAATCTGATTTTCTAATTAAAAAAACAGGTAACTAATTCAGGAACCACAGCTGCTGATGTGACTTTGCTTTTTACATGGGCTGTAAGTTCTTATTTGATACCCTGCATTTTTATTCTACTTCTGGGCCTTTCAACTTGCAGATAAGTTTATATATCTGCAGAACTCTGTTGGTGGAAAATCTGAACTCACAGGATACCATTCTAATTCTAGTATGACGTAAGACACTGATGAATGATTGTTTTTGGCTTATTTTTCACCTTTTATTGAATAAATAGTTGATTCATATTTCATAAATCTAATGACAACAGAGAAAAGGATGGCGTGCATGGTGTACTGTTACACCACAGGTAACTTCCTAGTTCAAATTTCCGTATGATACATGATCTCTTATCACTAATGATATTGATCATGTAAACTTTAAACTCAGACACTTACAATTTTATTAATTGAGAGCAGAACAGCTGATGGACTGCCACCAGTAACTTTCGCCATAGCTGCACAAGAGAAAGAGGGTGTTCATATCTCTGAATGCCCTTACTTTATGATGTCCGGTAGCTCTGATGAATTCACAGCAAAAGATATGTGGAACTCAGTGAAAGAGGTTTGTTAGAAACTTATTTTCGAAGCAGAAACTTTAAAGTTTAAACTCACTGTGTCGTAGTTATATTTTGCATACGCAGTAAATGACACCCGCCGCTGCATTAGCTTTACATTCTTGGTGCATTCTTCAATCATCTGTAATGCACCTCCTTGAGTTGATTTTGAAGAAGTTACACGCATCTGTATGTACTTTGCATGTTAAATCTTTCTTTGGCTTCTTCTGTGATGGGTGGAAGATAATGGATGTTATCTCAGGCAGCTCTCCTGTGTCTAGTTTGTATAAGTTTTTAGTTATTTTAACATCTAAATTTATGCTGTGTGTTCCACACTTAATTTCTAGACTGTCTAATTGTTGGACATGTATTTTGTTTTTGAAAGAAAACTGTAGGCGGAGTCCCAACAGTATAGATGGGAACCCAAATTCGCATCCATGAGGACTTGAACTGATGTTGTGGTGTTGTACATCCACTCCCCCAATCAAGTGGGCTAGGCTCACTTCTTGTGGGCACGCAGCACGCGTTGTAGTGACATCACTATTGGGACTGGACACATAGTCGAGTTGGTATGTGCCATGTCAGAAGAAGTCCCTGTCGATCCAGAGAAGTCGTCCAGTCTAGATGTCCGGAAAGTATTAGGGAAATCAGGAAAGAAGTGTTGAAATCACTGTCACGTCCAAATCCTTAATAAAGGCTATTTAAGGCAGTCAGGAGTGTAGGTTTTGTTTCAATAAATAAGAAATCTCATTTCTAGGCTAAAGCTGGCAATGCAGGAGGCTGGGGTGATCAAATTATCTTTCAATGCACTGGTTACTCTTTGGTGCTAGTGCACTTGTATTCTGAGCAATAGGAAGATATTTGATTAGGTGCCTCTTTGCAAGAGACTTTGGAGACACACGGTACTATCAGAGTTAGAGGTCCAAAAGGACAGTTTCTTACAATGTCCGGGACACTTTGTGCTCTTTGCTTAACTGATAGAGTTAGTTACTAAATATTTGCTGTTCTGTATTATTACTGTGGGCCGCCCTCTATGTATGTATGTGTATCTCTTGTCTTGTTCCCATCTTGAGATCCCTCATTTTTTCGCACTTCTGTTACATTACGCTCGATAGGGCTCTCCTGTAATATATGAACACAATGCGTTGAACATTTTAGAATAATTCAATCTGCTAGAAAGTAGGACATTGGCACAGAAATTGAAATTTGATATTTTATGTTGTATCAGCCATTTCAGTTTGGAAAACTGAATATCACATTACTTAATGTTCGCAAGGCACTTAAGTTTGGAACTCTGAACTGGACATTTTTGCAACAGAATTTAATTTTGACATGCAAAAATGGTTCACCTGACAGTACTGAGGTTCTATATGCACTTTGCTGTATATTATTCGCAACTCCTAGATGAAATTATTTCTTATGAATTGTGGGTTAGGCATGTATAGTCCACAAGCTATCTACCATTCACATCAAGATGTTCTGATGCAGAGATATCTGTTTTCCAATATAGAAAACCTAATTTGTGTTCTGAGTTCATGCTTAAATATATTCTTATTAAAAGTTTTACAAACCAGAATAAACCTTATTTTTCTTCAGTTTAATATTTAAGGATTTAAATATTCTGTATAGGGCAATAGGACAGTTCAGTAAATAAATTTATACTAATAACAAGCTGGCACAATTTCCTTTCCATTTTGGCAGCATGGATCTTTTGATCTGCTTGATCCTGTCAATTCATCAACGTCCTCCAAACCAGGAACATCAATAGGAGCAGCTATTGCAGCTTCAGTTAAGCTTGCTCCTCAGGCAACTCAGAATGTTTCATTTTCACTTGCATGGGCTTCCCCTGAAGTAAAGTTCTGCAGTGGAAAAACCTACCATAGGTTAGAATGGAAGCCAAGAAAATTACTTGCCAGAAAAGGATAAAATAGTAAAAAGAAAAACTGAAACTAACTTCTCTCCTGGGTTTGCAGGCGTTATACAAAATTCTATGGCACAGATGTTGATGCAGCTGCAAGCCTTGCCCGTGATGCCATTCTTAGTATGGTCCATTTCCTCCCCGAAGATTCTATGGAATAATTTTTGTTCTTGAGTGTGCACTGCATATTAAAGGAACCTCATAGCTTTGGAAATGTATTATTTTGAAAGAAAAGAAAGAACATAATGGCTCCATGTTTCCTATTTGCATTGTGAACTGACCAAAACTGGCTAATTCTTTGGTTTTTGGCTGGTTTACCTCGCTAACTGGTCAACTCTTTTTTACTTAATGAAGAGGCAGCGCTCCTGCCGGTTGCTCGAAAAAAGAACTCGTTAGTTATCTGCTAGTCTCACCCAAACTGCTAGTTGAGATCCCTATCAATATACTTCCTCATACCAGAGTAATGAGTATTCACAACAAATAGCGTTTACCATGCACCAAGCTTTTGCATTTGAAGCACTGGTTGTGGGAACATTTCTTCCATGTTTTGCTGCACACCAATTCATAATGTAAAATGTGTTGTGAAATTGGTCATTGAACAGATTAATTTGTTCTTGATGTCATCTTAGATAATGTTGCAGAGGAAGCTGCAGACTTGCATTTTTACCTTATTACTACGGTAATTAGATTTCCTGTTTATATTTGTTACTGAATTTTATCGTTTACTCTGGACAACTATTAGATCATAGTTCCTGGGAGATGCAAATTGAGGATTGGCAGCATCCTATTTTGCAAGACAAGAGGTTTCCTGAATGGTATGTTTGAAATTTCATAAACCAACAATTCCGGTAGTACTAAACACTGATGCATAGCATAAATTTTCTTCAACAGGTATCCAGTCACACTATTCAATGAACTTTATTATCTTAATGCCGGAGGAACTATATGGACAGGCATTTTTCTGAACTTGTTTCCTTTAATTATTAACTGAAATAGGCTACGTTTCATAAGTATTAACATAGATGCATCTCCACAGATGGATTACCACCAATTCAAAGTTTAACAGCAATTGGAGGGAAAAAGTTCTCCCTTGACATGTCAAATGGAGAAACAGATGATGACAATGAGATGAACCCACAGACTAATACTGCCACTGACATTCTTCATCAAATGGCATCAGTACTTGAGAGAATTCATGCATCTCTTGCATCAAATTCTGCTATAGGAACAACTTTGCTTCAGGGTGAAGAGAACATTGGCCAATTTCTCTACCTTGAGGGAATTGAATACTATATGTGGAACACATATGATGTTCATTTCTATTCATCTTTTTCACTTATCATGCTATTTCCAAAACTTCAACTCAGCGTTCAGAGAGACTTCGCTGCAGCTGTCATGATGCACGACCCTGAAAAGCTCAAGCTCTTACATGATGGAAAATTGGCGGCAAGAAAAGTTCTTGGAGCTGTTCCTCACGATCTTGGTCTATATGACCCTTGGTTCAAAGTGAACGCATACACACTCCATAACACAGACCGTTGGAAGGACTTGAACCCAAAGTTTGTATTGCAAGTTTACAGAGATGTTGTGGCCACAGGCGATAAATCCTTCGCCCGAGCTGTTTGGCCATCTGTTTATATGGCGATGGCATATATGGAACAATTTGATAAAGATAAAGATGGAATGATTGAAAATGAGGACTTCCCAGATCAAACTTATGATGTTTGGTCCATGGCTGGTGTAAGCGCATACTGTGGTGGTCTTTGGGTGGCTGCTCTTCAGGCTGCGTCGGCCTTGGCACACGAAGTTGGTGACAAAGCTTCTGAAAAGCTTTTCTGGAACAAGTATGAGAAGGCTAAATCTGTTTATGACAAGAAGCTGTGGAATGGTTCTTACTTCAATTATGATGATGCTGGCACTAAAGCTAGTACCTCCATTCACGCTGATCAGTTGGCTGGACAATGGTATATCACTTAATCTGTTGACTGTAATGTTTGCTATCTTTGTTCTTGTTTCCAAATCTTCACCAATCTAACCAATTTTATTGCCTAATGAGAGCAATAGAAACAAGTTAGCCACATAACACATTTTTACTGGCTTCCCTTGTCCAAGCATTTACTGAACACTATGTTTTTAGCTTCTAGTATTATCATGAATTATGTCCATGCTGATTTCTACTAGCTTCTTTTACCTGATTTTGGAAAACTAATAAATTTATGAAAAATACATATTTATACTTTATTCATCCTGCTTTGCGAATAGCTGAAAATTTGGTCAAAACAATATGATACAGTTTTTATCATTGTTTATGTGCAACCTGAAGAATTATGCTAGTTTTATCATTGTTTATGTGCAGCCTGAAGAATTATGCTGGTGAAAATGTTGCCATCTCTCATGCCCCAAATTTCATACATATTTTTTGTTGTCCTGCATATATGAGTAGGAAAGCTTGCAGACTTGCAGTGACATAATACTGGTGACCAATCATAGTACCAGGGTGTACTCCAGTTCCAGTGTATACATAAACACATGTGCATCACAATCTATTTCTGTTCAAAAGTTGTTTCTGTCACATGTCTAACACGTCACTGACTAATGTACTTTAAGTCGATTATATTATTCATGAACTCGTCAAACGATGTGACTTTCTTTCAGGTATGCCAAAGCCTGCGGCCTCTCCTCAATTGTTGACAAGGACAAATCACAAAGTGCACTTGAAAAGATATATACTTTCAACGTAATGAAGTTCAAGGATGGTAACAGGGGAGCAATCAATGGGATGTGGCCAGATGGTACATTGGACATGTCCACAATGCAATCTAGGGAGATATGGCCAGGCGTGACATACGCGCTTGCTGCATCTATGATTCAAGAAGGCATGGTTGAGGAGGGTTTCAAAACAGCTGAAGGAGTCTATCATGCTGCCTGGTCTTCAGAAGGACTTGGGTGAGTGTTTTGCATAATTACGGGGCTTCCCCCATGCTAATATCGGACTTGAGGCACATAAAATGAATCTGTTTTATGATAATTTTCGCGAGTCTAGATCATCGCGCAGTTGATAATGCATTATTTTATCCAAATTCTTCTGGCTTCCATTCCATTGTCCAAAAATGCTGACAAATTGAGTTTTCAGATACGCATTCCAAACTCCTGAATCTTGGAACAATGACGATGAGTACCGGTCCTTGTGCTACATGCGCCCACTCGCCATATGGGCGATACAGTGGGCACTCTCAAATCCAAAGCTCCACAAGGAGCCTCCGACAGACATAACACAAGATTCTTTTCCGAAGAACCAGTTCTCATATGCACGAATAGCGAAGCTCCTGCAGTTACCTGAAGATGAATCGTCCAAGAGCGTCCCTCGGGTTATCTATGAGATAGTCCGGAACAGGTTTACTTCATGATATATGGGCCGCGACATGCCTGAATGTTGAATGCACTATTGGAGCAACATTGTTCAATTTGATTGTTGATTGCGGAAACATGTTATTGGTTAGCACACATTAGTATGGAGTTAATGCTAATAAAAGATGAGATCCATGTATGTAGTCCAGTAGAAAATAGTATGTCATGTTGTTCTTCGGAGCGTCTTGTACGGTTGTGCTTCTTGAGTACAACAAAAGGGGGGAATCATTTCTTAAGAGCTGAGAAATATTTACAATGGTTTCCTGTCGAGTAGTTTGCAGGCTCACTTTCCTTAATAGTCTTCAATCAAAGTTATAGATAATTTAAGCTCATTTAAGGGAATAACATTAGCATTTGCCGGCTTGGTTCGTACAAAGTGCTAAAATGTTAAAACGAGACCCTAGTCCTGTAAATAGATAATCATAATCCAGTATACTACCGAACAACCCTCAGTACTTTTATACTCAAAATAGTTTTTTTGCGCGAAGTTATACTTAAGTAGTTGTGCTCAGTGATTTAATCAAATAAATACGTGCCTGTCACTTGACATGTTCAAGATTCTGACTGATAATGTCACCTACTCTGAACTTATTCCTCTCCATCTCAGCCGAATTACACCTACCGATCACTACAAAAATACTCGGTCTAGCAAAAATACTCAGTCTATAGCTTGTCATCATGTATATGTATACAAAGTAGCAGGAAAAAACATTTAACTATAGAACAGAGAATTCGATCAGTAGAACAGGTCTCATTGAGACGTAGCACCCCACAATATCAGTTAACGCCTACAGGGACACCGGATTTTGCAAACTTCCAAAGCCTAGACAAACCATAAGACAAAAGGCTTATATTTTTCCTTCGCAAAAAAAGGCTTATATTTTCATCTTTTCCGTTCAGATTGTAGTGAAATATCTTCCGAATTACAGCATCACGATGCGAAAGGTCAGGGCAGAACGATGGTGGAACAAACATTTTCTCTTTGAGAAAACACAAAGAACTTAAAGTCTCGATGCATTGATAAGAAATATAGTTACGTGTAAAGGCTACACCCAAATTGGAATGCGACACTCTTAAAAAAGAGTTTGTGTGAACTAAGGATAACTTAGATGGTTATGTTTTTTGTAGTTAAACCAATCCACCCTGGTTCAAGTTCTAGACTTAGCACGGGTGCTTGCATATTTCCTGTATTTCAGGTTCTTCGGCGATACTCTTTGAGCAGTATGGCATGTTCGTCAATTGGCATATGTGAGGATATGTCGGCTCAGTCTCTCGGAAATGCTTTATAGGGATAGGTAATGTGTGACTTCATAGGAGTTAGTGTGCGTACTTGTATGTGAGTATCTGCATTTCTATTGTGTTTCTTTAAAAAATGTATATCATTGAAAGGAAGGCAGCAAGACCTACCGCTCTCACTCCCACACACAGCTTGCTTTAAATTATTTTCTTGTAACTATGTTATTCTTGGGTGATACATGGAAAATGGGGTGATACATGGAAGATGGAAAGGTAAACTACGGTATTGCCACTTTACTTACGCCACTGACTCCTTTTTGGGGTTTATAGGTCTTGCTTGTATCTCTAGGTCTCTAATTTTAATAATGTAATACGAATTATATGTCATAAGAATTATATATACCATTAGAAATAGAACACTTAAATTTTTCAGTGTGTAGTTTTATAATATATAACTAGTAATATATAACGTTATATAGATCTTTGTGAAATTTCACCTGAATTATGACACCGCACCATGGGCAAGGTCGGGAAGAGGGACCATGGAACCACGCCCTTTTCTCATTTCGAAAACGCCAAAACTTCGATAAAAAGGAAGAGCTATGTACAACCTTAAGGGGCCACACCTGAATTTGCAATGCCACGCCAAAGTGGTAAGCACTCCCGAAAGAAGCAGTCCGTGGGTGAGACATGGAATGATGATGTGAAGGTGGTAATACTATATGGCATACTAAACCTTAGCATTTGCCGGTTCGGTCTAGTAAATAAATAATCATAATGCACTGTACTACCAAACAACCCTCAGTACTTTTAGGCTTAGATATTTTTTTTGCACGAAGGTACACTTAGGTAGTTGTGCTCAGTGATTTAATTAAATAAATACGTGCCTGTTGCTTGACATGTTCAAGATTCTGGGTGAAAATGTCACCTACTCTGAACTCATTCCTCTCCATCTCAGCCGAATAACCCACCGATCACTATAAAAATACCCAGTCTATAGCTTGTCATCTTGTAGATGTATACAAAGTAGCAGGAGAAAACAATTAGCTATAGAACAGAGATTTCGATCAGTGTCAGTAGAACGAGTCTCAGTAAGGCGTAGCACGACTTAATAATCAGTTCACACCTACTGGGACAATGGATCTTGCGAACTTCCAAAGCCTAGACAAACCATAGGCCAAAAGGCTTATAGTGTTACAAGTATATGTGGTTTCATCTCCTCCCTTTGCCTCTCCTAAGGTGGCTAGGGTTTCTGCCTTCCGTCGGCGGCGCCGCCGCATCTCCCACATCTCCTGTAGCCTTAGGGCCATGGGTGCGGGGTGGATCCCGACCTTTACCGACGGAAGGGATTTGTTTTCATATGCTTCTTCAAGTTTTGTTAGGGTTTGTGCCCTACTCAAGAAGACAAGACAATGGCGGTTTCTTGAAGATGGAATAAGGTTCTCCTCGTCTAGCCTCCGTCCCGATGGTGTGTCTAGCATCGTCGGAGGACGCGTGGATGTGTGTTTCCGGCGGATCTCGCATGATTCGGTCGGTGGTTGTCTTTGGTGGATCCGCTCGGTCCGGTCTTTGTTCCTTTTTGTTCACGTGTCTTCAGGTTGGATCCTTCTGATCTAAACTTCTCTTCATCAACGACGGTTGCTGCTCTGGTGCGTTGGTCCTATGGGGCCTTAGCACGACGACTTCTTGTCTGTCTACTACAACAAGTTGTGCCCGGCTCCGACGAGGGAGGGGCGATGATAGCGGCGCGCCTTCGGCTCGCTTCAGTGCTTGTAGTCATCGCTAGGTGGTCTATGGATATAGATGTACTTTTCATTTTACTGGTGTTCGTTGTACTGTCATGATTGGAGATGAATAGATCGATAGTTTTTATAAAAAAAAAGCTTATAGTGTCATCCTTCCCGTTCAGACCGCCGTGAAATTTCACCTGAATTATGGCATCACGCTGCGAGCAAGGACGGGGTGGAACCAACATTTTCTCTTTGGGAAAACACAAGAAACTTTAAGCCTCCCCGCAAAAAAGGAGAAACTTAAAGTCTAGATGCATTTTGATAGAAAATATAGGCATGTACAAAGGAATACACCTGAAACAAGAACACGACACCCTAAAAAAGGAGTGTGTATGTCATCAGAAGGAAGGTGGCACGACCTACCGCTCTTGCTCTCACCCACAACCTGCTTTAAATTATCTTCTTGCAAGTATATTATTCTTGAGCACACTGATACATGAAAAATTGGAAATGTAAGCATTTGTCGACTTGGTACGTACCAAGCGCTAGATTGTTGGAACGAGATTCTACTAAATAGTTAAAATATTTGTGCTTTCATGCTTAAAAATTCTGCGCTCAACAATGTAATAATTAAATAAAGAGAATACGTGCCTGTTACTTGACATGTTCAAGATTCTGATTGAAACTGTCAGCTACTCTCAGCCAAATAACCTACCAATCACTCTAGTAAAAATACCCAGTCTATAGCTTGTCGTCTGCAGATATGTACAAAGTAGCAGGAAAGAAAAATGAACTATACAACAAAGAACTCGATCAGTATGAGCAGAACAAGTCTCAGTGAGACGTAGCACGCCTTCTAATAATAATACTAATAATATAAATAACATAAAAAATCAGATAACGCCTAGGGGAACAAATTAATGTCACCTTGGCTCACAACAGTTAATGCGGTAGAGTAGATGACAAGGCTAGACACTTACCCCTGACTTCATCAAGATCTCCATTAAACAAGTTGACAAATATAGTATAAGAAAGTCGCTGCGCTTTACCCTTTCGTTATCATGCATGACGTCGCCGTCGGATTATTTATAAGTATTTGTATATGTACTACATGGAAGTGTCTTGGGTGGAGGCATGCAGATCACGTCGCATCACGTGCGGACGGCGTCGTACGAAAGCAGCAGTAGAGGAGAGGGGAGGCGCGACCGCGTCAGCCCGCTTCCCTCGCCGGCCTGCCGAGACTACCCAGCCCAGACGAGTTCTGCATGCCGTCCGGTTTAATGCTTTCGTAGTGTCAAGTGGTGGGTTTAATGCTTCTTTCTGCATGCCGAGACTACCCAGCCTGCAGCCTGCCGTGCAGTTCTCCGTGGTGGGTTTCTAGAACATCTCAACAGAGAATGTGTCGATTCTAGCATCTTGCATGATTCCGGCATCGTGCTCTGCCAAATGTGAAATTAGAGATCACACATATAGAACTGCTCATACTGAATTTCAAACCATGGCCTTGTGCATCGTGGAAACCATTCTATAATGCAGAGGCCGAGGTTTAACCTTCTTTTCAAAGTACAATCATGTATTTCAAACCAAACTTTCCTTGTGGTCGGAGTTGATATGGATACTGCCGGTTTTCAAACATGAATAATAATGACGGAAACTCATAGGGGCACACTAACCATACATACTAACAAATTGACTAAACCTACATACACGCATACATATGTTGATATGTATTCTATTGGTCATATAGCCATTTATAGATGCAAAACTAACTGGAAAAAGACAATTCTAAACATAACCCCCACGGTGCAAGATGAGCAAGCCAATAGCCACATGGGTGATAAGTGGTCCTTGTGGGAGGCAAACAAATATGGTGGGTTTGTATCTATGGACCTACAAAGTGAGATGCCTTGGATAGCTTTGGTTCAATTTCCGGAGATTGAACCACAAACCCCCGTATAGCTCGATTGTTTTCTTTTCTGATGAGCAAGGCAAGAGCTCTGCCGATCTCATTAAAAGATGAAATAAATACATAGTTGACCGGTTTATAAGGAAAACTAGGCCAAAAACCATTGAACAACAGGAAACAAAAGAAAAGAAAATTGTCGAAGCTACCCCAAACAGACCACCACCACCTAACATGACCTCACCCCGAAGCAATTGCAAGCAAGATCTTCATAGACGCCTTCAAGAAGGTAACATCGCCTAAGACGCCACTGTCCCCGACATCGACCCCTGTCGATGAAAAGGCTTTCACCCAGACCCACGCACGATTGCACCATTGAAACCTGGGATTGGTCCGGCCAAGCCAACAACCTCCAAATGCTACTTCCCTTCCGACCGCCATGACCCAATGGGAGGAAGTACTTTTCGACAATGCCCTCCAAGGAACATCGTTGGCAACGACCCCCATTGAAGAATAAGGCTTTTGTCCATAGCCTTAATTATGCCTTGCCACCTCTAAAGCAGGGTAGGAGCCGGTCCGCCGTGAAACTTGCGAGACCGAGCCATGGCTCCGCTCGAATTCCGTAGCGGCGAACCAGACCAAAAGAAATGGAAGGATGCCATAGTCACCTCATGATCACCAAGGTGAACTACATGTGTTGACATCAGCACCACCGCAACCATTGCAATGAGGACCCCAAAAGCCAGAACGTTGCACCACTCGCTACCACTTTGTCGCCCGCACGACTAGAGCAGTCAGCACCAGACCGCCGCAGCACACCGACGGCCTGCGTCCAACGGATCCGGGCGCAAGGTCTCGATCCGCCGCCACCCAGCACACCACAACACCTCCACCGCCAGAAGAACAGGGAAGGCGGTGTTGCCGCTTCCAGGGGCCGGTGCCCTAGCGCACCACGCCATCCAGATCCGTGTCACCATGCCGCGGGCTCATATCGGGCCCACTAGCAGCCCCATTGTGACCCACAGCGACGCCGACCGCCCGCATCTGTGCTACGCCATATAGCTCAATTGCGGATGATATGAATCACATGTATTCTAATAAGTGATTCTTGAAAAAAAACATGTATTCTAATATGTATCCACAAGTTGTAGTTGAAATCAAATACAAATGATGTTCGTAAACACATTCGATCTGGAATCATTCATTGCTTCCAGAACAACACATGGCACATCTCCAACACCGCACCGGGTCAACTCACTTGCCGTGAACCGATCCTGCTGTCATAAAGACGGCACAATCTACTTAATCTATTTGGTTGACTTCATACAAAGTCAGACTTTCTTGTAAAGTTGAAACTAACTATTCTACGCAGCAGCAGCTGGTGTTGAGTTGGTAAAGAGGTTCCAAGCACGTATACAAGGTCTCCTGCAGGCCGGCCGATCGAAGCGAGCAGCAGCGGCTCCTTTCCGATTCCAACCGTCGCCCAGTTGCATGCATTGATTGCGTACTACTCCCTCCATTCCACAATGTAGTGCTTCCTCTATCTCCATATTTCAACTTTGGCCGTAAATTTAACTACCAAGACTGATTGCGACGGGAGCAAAAATTATATCAGTGAATTCGTATTCCAAAGAAATTTTCAATTATATATTTTTTTCTCCCGCCGCAGTTGGTCTCATTAATAAAGTTAAACCTCGGGAAGTACGGGCGCACTATATTTTGGAATGAAGGGAGTACTTCTCCCACCTAAGTTGGACTGCCTCTTTTGGCAACTATGTTTAGTTACCATTTACTTTATCAACGCCGCCTGCACGCACATCTTTTTCCCTTCTAGACTCCGTGCATCAGGCTACGTGTGGAACGTAGACGTATTTGCTTTGATTTTGGTACTTATTATAGGGTAATCTCTCCGTTCACAAATATACAATGTTTTAACTTTTTTAATCGGGTTTATATAGATAGGTTTTAGCGTGTTTATTCACTCATTTTATTTTATATGTAATTTATATTGAAATATTCAAAACATCTTATATCCTATAATAAGATGTTTTGAATATTTCATACTAAACATATGTGCATAACACTAGGGGATGTGGTAGGGCATAGATCCTCCATTGTATACATGAAAGAATACATACTAAAAATATGTGCATAACACTAGGTGATGTGTTAGGACATAGATCCCTACTCCTAGTTTGGATCAGACCGGACAAAAAAAGTCATCCAGCGTTGGTCACTACTTCTACCCTAACACTAGATCGTTGAAGGCGCGCGTTGTTGCGCCCTTCCATTTTGACACTATATATTAGGAACCATGTAAATACATGGAAAGTATTTTTATGTTATTATTGCTAGTAAATTTTTTTTGCAAGTGATTTGTCCCATTCTTGCCTGGTCGTGGAAGCAGTGCAATCTAATTTTCACACACATGAATAAAGAATTCATCTAGGCTTCTAAATACTTCCATCTTTATCAAACCAAATACTTGTTTGAAATTAGACAGAACCGGACACCCTGGTTTAACAAAATATTTGACACAATTTTTCACAACAGGTGGAACCTTGTGGAAGGATGTGAAGCTCTCAAAAAGGATGGCTCAGCGGTAGGAGACCATAGGCGGAGGAGTTTGAGGGCCCTAAAAAGCGATCACAGGAGGAAAAAGTTAAAACATTACATACTGATTACGAAGAGAAAATATTAAAATCACCAACTGCCAACTTTGAACAATACCACCTAACAGTCATTCTTAACTTTATCACCAGACAATGAAATATAACTAACATAAATACATGATATTTGTAGAAGAGGCAACACATGGGATCTTTTCCTTCTAAAAGCTTGGGTTTATGCATCATGTGAGCCCACAACAACAAAATTGTTTGATTTACATGGACCCTACGAAATCTGTTCAGTACATACATACATTATGCATGCGTGCACCAACACTTTTTGATCTATCTCTTAAACTATTCCTTCTCCCCAAGAATTGGTCTCTGGCTGTAGTTCCTCCAGCTGAAGCCATTGTCGACCGAACCCATGTCCTACACCTGCACGATCCCATCCTCACCTGTATCCTCTGACTTCTCTGCGTGCTCGGTTTGGACATCCTATGTTGGTTGCCAGTAAGAGCTAAACAGAAATATGCCATAATTCTCAAGAAAAAAATGGCCTTTGATTTTAGCCTTGTGAACCCTATTCAATTATTATAGGTGTTAGCTTGAGAGAGCGGGCCAGCCTCCCATTGTTAGCCTGCGTGCTAGGCATCCCTGCATATTTCCATGGTTGCATTGGTAGTAACCCTTGGGAGAGCTTGGGCCAGCCTCCCATTGTACACGGTCGAGCACAAAAGAAAGAGCTTTCGTGGTGATTCCGGTAAAACCGTACAAGCACCACTTACCTTGGGTACTTGGAGCCACGAATATCCTTCTGACCATACTTTATCCAGCTGAAGCTGATATCGTGTGCCTCAATATCCTGCAAGGGTGAGGAGACATGCTAAAAGGAGCTCAGCCATACCTGCATGCTCCACTTGGGCATGGTGGTCCTGCATTAGTTATGCTTGTGTTCATGAAGAGATTATAGAAATAAAAATAACTGCTAGTGCACAATCATCTGAAAATTCCTTAAGTTTCAGTCAATAATCCCAACTTGAACATAAGAAGATTTCAGTTCTATGCGCAACATATGCTTCAAAAGAAATAATCTTCTATGATTATTCCAAAACAGAAGATACCTCAGGAAGCGTGTAGTCAAACTAATCTATCTTAAAAACTAATTAGTAAATACAAACTATCTAAGCACCATTAGATTTTACATTAAAAAAATAGGTACACCATATTAGATGTTTGAAATATTTTACTTACATATTCAACAAACACATTACCGTAAAAAAGTCAGTACCTACAGTGAGCACGTTTCGTTTGCATCATCCATGTAGTCTTCTTGAGGAATTGATAATGACAAGGCGATATAGTTAAGTAACATCATAGAGACATTGACAAAGACAAATGCATGGGTTTACACTCAAAACTACGAATCTAAGAGCTGGTCTGGTTTTATTGATAATGAACAAAGCAGAGGTCAAATTTCTCTCCATCTGAGAGCAGGGACCATACACGGATCTGCCCAAGAAGCATGTCACTGCAATTGGAAAACAAGTTAAAATTGATAGCACCGGAACAATACTACTGTGTGTGACTTTAAAATGTTGCATGTTATCATTCTTACCTGGCATGCCTACTCGACATGTGAGAAACAACCTCCAGTCTTGGATTTTGTTCTGCACAGAGAAGATCAAGATATTACAGATGTCCTCAGTTGGTAGTAATATAGAAGCATCATCAAGAAACATAGTCGTTTGCCTGGTGCGCTGGCATGAGGTAAATCAACACCCAACTCTATAACTAATAAACTCACAATACAAAGCAATAGATCAAAAATTAAACAAAGCTTACTTGTGATCAGAAGGAATGGGCATTTCTTCATACAAAATTGTGATCACACCATCCTTTTTGTTCTACAGCAGATGGCGTGGATCAGTCACACATCAACATCCCTTTTGTTCTATAGAAAA
>NC_041386.1:531945518-532022939 GCF_002162155.2 Triticum dicoccoides | reverse complement strand
GGTGCGTGGGACGCGGCGGACGAGGGTCGTACGCGGAGGAGAAAAGATAGGAGAAGGAGGACGGGGAGCATACCTGTGCCGCCATGGATCCTACTGGGCGCGGCCACCGTAGGAATACCTGCCGCCGATCTTCATCTAGAGCGCCGCCGGGGGTGGGGATGAGGACCGACGGTGGGATACAGGGGAGGGGCGTGGCGGAAACGGCAACCCGGCGAACTGGACCTGGTCGCTATTTGGCCGACGGCCCAATGTACCAGAGAACTTCGTTTCGGCTTCCAGAGTAGCGGCCCACAGGACAGACGGGCCAGTATTAGACAGATGCGGAACAGATTGGCTTTCAGACGAAATCCGACGGCCAAAAACTCCCAGATCAATAAAATGGACGGCCGAAAATCCAAATCACTATGAAGGCAGGGATTAGGTGCGGTTATACTGTCCTTAATATCTAGATAGGCATGCAAACAAACATCATCCACATCTGAGCAAAATTGAAGAACACATGGAAACTAAAGCAAAATGATTAGTACGAGTTTCTAGGTGTCGCAGACGTTTGCGAAAATGCGGACCTGTCTGCCTGCATCCCTCTGCCAGCGTCCAAATTTCCTCATTTCGACCCCAAATCGACGAAGCAGGGGAGTCTGACATGTCCAGGACACCGCGGCTTAGCATAGAACCACTCTGACCACACCACAAACCAACTTTTTTCTCCCTTCCCATTCTTTCTCCTCTCTCCGTTGCACAAACGGCAGAACAACCTAAGTGCCCTTCCTTGAAGCAGGGCTCCCGCGACTAGGCGACTACGGTTCCCCTCCCCTCCTCCCGCCACCGCCGGCCGCCGGCCCCGCGCCCCTCCTCCGCCCCCTTCCTCCCTTCCCTCTCCCCCGTCCAGACCTGCCTCGCGCTGCCTCCCCGGGAGGTGGCCGGGGCGGAGCTCGTGCCCCTCTTCCACGGGCCCCCTCCTCCCCCTTTTCCCCGGCGGCGGGCCTTCCTTTCCCGCGCGCGTGCTCCCTTCCCGGGGCAGGGAGGCGGCGGCGGTTGTAACACCCTCGATGCGACTATATCTCCCACGTGTCGAGGCACGATTTAGAGGCATAATCGCATTGAAGGCATATGTCGCAAGTTAGGCAATCTTCACAACATCCCATGTAATATAAATAATAAAGGGGAGATAACATAGTTGGCTTACACTCGCCACGTCAATCAAGTACATAAATAACATTACATCATCCAAACACTCATGGCCCGACTACGGCGCCAAAATAAAAGAGAACCCAACATGCGACAACGGTCCCGTTCACCCCCAACTGGGCACCACTACTGATCATCGGGAAAGGAAACATAATAACGTTGAGAGTCTTCGTCGAACTCCCACTTGAGCTCGTACGCGTCTCCTGAAGCGGAATCATCAGGCCCTGCATCTGGTGTAATAGTAATCTGTGAGCCACAGGGACTCAGCAATCTCGCACCCTCGCGATTAAGACTATTTAAGCTTATAGGTAAGGCAAGGTAAATATAGGTGGAGCTGCAGCAAGTGACTAGCATATATGGTGGCTAACTTATTCGCAAAAGAGAGCGAGAAGAGGAGGCAAAGCGCGAGCGAGAAACTAGAGAACAACCTGCGCAAACATTACTCCAACACCGTGTCCACTTCCCGGACTCCGCCGAGAAGAGGCCATCACGGTAACACACTCAGTTGATTCATTTTAATTAAGTTAAGGTTCAAGTTATCTACAACCGGACATTAACAAATTCCCATGTGCCCATAACTGCGGGCACGGCTTTCGAAAGTTCAAATCCCTGCAGGGGAGTCCCAACATAGCCCATGACAAGCTCTCACGGTCAACGAAGGAATAGACCTCCTACCAAGACGTTCCGATCAGACTCGGTATCTCGGTAATTCAAGACACTTCGACAGGTTAAAACAAGACCAGCAACACCGCCCGAATGTGCCGACAAATCCCGATAGGAGCTGCACATATCTCTTTCTCAGGGCACACTCAGATTGTCCTAGGTACGGGTAGGCCAGCCCAGAGTTGCCCCTGGTGGCCATCGGTAGCTGACAGGTGGACCAACACTCAGAGGAGCACTGACCCGGGGGGGGGGGTTAAAATAATGATGACCCTTGAGTCTGCAGAACCCAAGGGAAAGAAAAGGCTAGGTGGCAAATGGTAAAACCAAGGTTGGGCATTGCTGGAAAAGCTTTAATCAAGGCGAAATATCAAGGGGTTCCCATTATAACCCAACCGCGTAAGGAACGCAAAAATCCGGGAACATAACACCGATATGACGGAAACTAGGGCGGCAAGAGTGGAACAAAACACTAGGCGAGAGGCCGAGCCTTCCACCCTTTACCAAGTATATAGATGCATTAAGATAACATAGCAATATAATGATATCCCAATAAGTAAATAAATGTTCCAACAAGGAACGGCCTTCAATCTTCACCTGCAACTAGCAACGCTATAAGAAGGGCTAAGCAAAGCGATAACATAGCCAATCAACTGTTTGCTAGGACAAGGTGGGTTAGAGGTTTGACATGGCAAAATGGGAGGCTTGCAAGCAAGTGGTAGGCATCGTATCATTGGCATAGCAAAAGAGCGAGCAAACTAGCATAGCAAAGATAGTAGTGATTTCGAGGGTATGATCATCTTGCCTGCACAGTTGTCAGAGTTGACTGGATCCTCAAAAGCAAACTCAATGGGCTCCTCGTTAGCGAACTCGTCTCCCGGCTCTACTCAAACAAGAAAAACAAGCAACAAGGATACAATCAACCACGTGCAAGGATCAAGCGATATGATGCAATGATGATATGCTATGCGGGATGTGATGCGGGATGCAAAACGCAAGATATGACAGGAAATACATGAACCTGGCCTCAACTTGGAAATCCAAGGGAGCCACTGGAAAGATGAGATGAAATCGCTTGAAAACGATATAAAGAACGCCAGAATCGGAGTTACGGTTTGGAAATGGCAAGCGATTCAAAAATGACACCGGTCTGCGATTTACAACAAGTAGGCATCTAAATGCACTGAGATGAACATGCTACAGCACCCAAACATGACAACAAAATACATGGCAGGGATGCACACAAGATGCTTAACAAAAGTCTAGCACTGAGCTACGGCCAATTCATCCATTAACAGGTTCAAAAAAGCATGGAAAAAATGCATATGACAAACAGATCTCAGACTTAGTGAAATTAACACTTGTCTGGAATTTCAGATCAGGTAGCCCTCTTTGGAGCATGAAAACTACATGCTACAGGACTCATGGGCATAGCATGCACACATTAATCATGGCAAAAATGACAAAAGTGCTAAACGGAGTAGCAGATCTGACAATTAACTCAAGTAGCCCTCTTCTAACAGCATTTCGGGCATCAAGATGAGCTCAAATGAAAATGATGCAATGGAATGAAATGATGTACTCTCTGAGATGAACATTTTGATATGCTATATGCATGAATCAGAGCTACGGATGCAAAGTTACGGGGATACGAACATGTGCATATGGACTGAGAATATCAGGGACTTAGTAAAAAAACAACCCCAGATCTAGGGTTTGACCGGCGCGGAATCCGAGGCGGGGCCGGCGCGCACTGTTCATGCCGGAGTTCGTCGCCGACGTCACCGGAGTGGAGAGGAGAGGCCGGGCCGGGGCCGGCGGAGGCGGCGGCGGCGCGCCGGCCGGGAGGTGGCGGCGCGGCGGCTCGGGCCGCGGGGGCCCTCCTTGGGCCTGGCGGGCCGCGGCGGCGGGGACGGTGGCTGTGGCCACGTGGCGGCGCGGGAGAGGCTAGGTGCGGCGGAGTGGACGCGTCCGGTCCGTCCCGGACACGTCCGGCGGCGGCGGTGGATGGATCTAGGGTTAGGGGGAAGAGTGGAACCGCGAATTTAAAGGAGGAGGTCTATATATAGGCATAGAGGGAGCTAGGAGAGTCCAAATGAGGTGCGGTTTTCGGCCACGCGATCGTGATCGAACGATCTAGATGATGGAGCAGAGTTAGGTGGGTTTTGGGCCAAATTGGAGGGGTGTTGGGCTGCAACACATACGAGGCCTTTTCGGTCCCTCGGTTAACCGTTGGAGTATCAAATGAAGTCCAAATGATATGAAACTTGACAGGCGGTCTACCGGTAGTAAACCAAGGCCGCTTGGCAAGTCTCGGTCCAATTTAGAAATGTTTAATCCCCACACATGAAAGAAGGCTAGAAATGACCACCGGAGGAGAACGAAGCGCCGGAATGCAAAACAGACAACGGGAAAAATGCTCGAATGCCTGAGACGAGCACGTATGCAAATGCAATGCCCATGATGACATGATATGAGATGCATGACAACGATAACAACACACGGAGACAAAACCCGAACCCGAGGAAATAAATATAACTTAACGCCGGAAACGGCAAGAATTGGAGTACAAATAGGGAAAGTTATATCCGGGGTGTTACAGCGGTGCAGCTCGGCGTGGCTGCGGTCCGGCTGCCCTGTGGCGGCGGCCGGCGGCAGGCGTGGTGTCGGCGCCGCTCCTTGGCGGCGTGGTGGTGCTGGGTGGCCGTCGTCGCGACCCCGGCCCAGATCTGGGCCCGGAGGGCCCCATCTGGGTCCTAGCGGGCCGGCTCCCCGGCGTGGCCTCGTTGTCTGTGGCGCAGTGAGGAGGAGGAGCGGCTCGGATGTGGGGCATCGGCGCCGACGATGTGCCGGCAGCAGCGCGAAGACGAGAGCTTTACGGGCCCATGAGGGCTCGGCCGGGCCTGTGGGCCCACGGGCCTGGTGTGCTCCTGCTATTGCGTCCGGACAGCTACCGTCGCGGACAGTGGAGGTGGGGCCCTCCCGCGTGTTGACGATGCTGATGCCCTAGTCCCGGCTCTGATTCTTCGCCGCGCTGTCCTCACTTCGCGGTGCCGTGGTGAGACGGCGTGGGGACCTCATGTCCGCGTTGGCGTAGGGTAGTGGTTGGTCTGGTGACTGGATCCGGAGCTCCCGAGGTGCAGGTTGGGATCGGGGGAAACCCCTGTCGGCGTGTCCGACACCGGCGCGGTGATGCCTATGGGTGCCACCTGACCTTCTGGGAGGGCATCGGGGGCTACCCTTCCTCTCACCTCGTCGTGTACCGGGGGAAACCCTTGGCAGTAGCGTCTTCATCGTCGCGATCCTTCTTGGAGGTGTTGATAGGTGCCGGCGCTCCGGAAGTCTTGGAGCCTAGTGGTAGATCCTGGTGGGCGCAGTGGTCGCGAGGCTTCTTCGTTTTTGTTGATCCGCCGTTGTCGGCATTTGTTTCTTTGTTCTTTCTCTGTCGTTTCTTTTGGGCGTGTATGTGCTGCTTCCGCCCCAGCACCTATCCCTGTATGATTCGGTTGGTTGCTTTGTATGCAAAGCGGGGGAAACCCTTTTTCGGCAAATAGTTGAATTATCCGGACAAATTGTGGGTTTCCGCGGACGCCCGGACGCGTCCATGGACAAATAGGAAAGTTCATGCGATGTTTTGCGTTGGAGATGCCCTTACAACTATTTTTGTTCATTTGAATGTTAGAAGAGTGAGTTTGTACCAAAATAATTAATAGGATAGGAAAAATTCCTATGAATTGGTTTGTAGGAGTAGATTTCCATTTCTATGTAGGATAGGAACCAATCCTTTACATTTTAAAGAAAAAAACATTAACATAGACTCAATGAAAATATTCCTATCCCATGCGTCAAATGACATGTCTTTCTCTGTAAAAATTGAGATACATGGCATCCCATTTCTTATGATTTTCCTACTTCTATGAAATTCCTATCCTATAAACCAAAGAAAGCCTGAATAAAAGGACCAACATAAAAAAAATCCCTAAGGATTGCAATCCTCGAACAAGAGATTCAGTGGGGCTCGCCCCCCCCCCCGCTCCTAACCCTCGTCGCCGCCACCACCTCCCTCGCCCGATCCCGACCGGATTCGGCGAGCCTAGCCAACGCGCGACCAGATCCGGGTCCCCCCCGCTCTTCCCTCCCCCCCTTTCCGCCCTCGCGCTGCCTTCCCGGGAGGCGGCCAGGGCGGCCAGCGCGCCTGCTCCCTCGTCCTCCACCTCGCGTCGTCCCTCCCCGCCGCCGCCGGCGGGTGCCCCCGGCTCTGGCCCGGGTGGTGTCGGCGGCGGTGGGATCTTCTCTCCCCGCGCGTGCGTCCTCCCTGCCCGGGGCGGGGGGCGGCGGCGGTGTTGCTCGGCTAGGCGGCGGTCCGGCAACCCGGCGGCGGTGGCCGGCGACAGACGTGAGGGAGGCGCTGCTCCTTGGCGGCGAGGCAGCTTGGTTGTGCGGGGTGGCCGGCGGCGCGCCCCGGCCCAGATCTAAGCCCTGCGGGTCTCATCTGGGTCCGAGCGGGTCGGCTACCGGCGTGGCTTCGTTGTCTTCTGCGTGTTGCGGACGTGGAGCAGCTCAGACCCGGGCGGCGTCGCCGTCGGCGTGCTTGCTGCAGCGCGAAGGCGGGAGCTTTATGGGCCTTGGGTGGCCCGGCCGGGACTGTGGGCCCACGGGCCTAGTGTGCTCCTACTATTGCGTCCGGTCGGCTACCGTCGTTGATGGTGGAGGTTGAGCCCTCCCGTGTGCTGACGATGCTGCCGCCTCTGTCCCGGCTCCTCTTCTTCGGTGTGCAGACCTCTCTTCGTGGTGCCGTGGTGAGACGGCGTGAGAAGCTTCAAGACCAGCGTGGTGCATGATGGTTGTCGGTTTCGGTGGCGGGCTTCGGAGCGCCCAAGGTGAAGGTTGGGATCGGGAGAAATCCCTGTCGGCCTGGCCGACACCGACGCGGTGGCGCCTGAGGGTGCTGCCGGACCTTCCTGAAGGGCGTCCGGGGATACCCTTCTTCTCTCCTCGTCGCGTACCGGGGGAAACCCTTTGCAGCAGCGTCAGCATCGTCGCGTCCCTTCTTGGAGGTGTTGATTGGTACCGGCGCTTCAGAGTCTAGGAGCTTGGTGGGAGATCTCCGGTGGGCGCAATGGTCGCGGGGCTTCTTCGTGTTTTTGTCGATCCGTCGTTGTCGGCATTTGTTTCTTTTATATTTTCTCTCTCGTTTCTTTTGAGCGTGTCTGTGCTGCTTCCGTCCCAACACCTATCGTTGGCTGTATCGATTGGTTGTTTTGTAATACAAAGCGGGGAAACCCTTTTCCATAGGATTGCAATTCTCTGAAAATCCTATAGAATTCCTTTGAAGCAAATGAGCCCTCATCTTGTAAATTAAGCGAGCAATTGCCGGAGCTGTCAAATCTCCGGGGGGCTCGCTCGGCTCCTCACTAGTCAACAACTGGATGCGCCATTGGGATCACGTAAAACCAGGCCGGAATTGTATTAAACCGCATGTGGCAGGCCAGCCTAGCCAAGGTGATTTGGTCACTCCATTGACCGGTCAGCATCAAGGACCCCTTCTCTTCTCTTTGCCCCTCCTCCTCGTCACCCTCTCTCTCCCATGTTGTATATATAAAAACCTAACTCCGGCCAGCTAGTGGCAGCCTCTCATCGATCTCCTCCCAGAATTAGCCATCGCTAGCTGGTCCGTCCAACTGCCTCTGCCGCCTCCGTCCGTTTCCCACCCTGCCGGCGATGCTGTTGTACACCGTCCAGTTCCTCTGCTCCGTGGTCGCTGCCTTCGCCCGCCTCGCCCGCGCCCTCCGCAAGGCCATGGCATCCGTCCTCTGCTCCCCGCCGGTCTCCCTGCCCGCCACGACCTCCCCTGCGTCGTCCGCGCCGCTCTCCATGCGGAGGAAGGCGCACCCGGCTCTCAGCGTCGCCGTAGGGGACGCGCTGCGTGAGCGTGACCAGAGGGAGGCCAGGGAGCAGCTGCTGATTGCGCCGGCGGTGGACGCCTTTGCGGCGTGCAACGGCGGCGGTGGCGCCGCGCAGCAGGTCGAGCCCGCGAAGAAGGCGGCGCGGGGGGCGAGGAAGAGGCCGTCGATGCTGGTCATACCCGTCGCCCCTGAGGCCGTCGAGGTGGCGGCTGGCTGGGGGACCGTTGTGGCCGAGAAGGAGGCCGAGGTGGAGGTGGAGGGGGAAGGGTTTTGGCTGGCGAGCAGGAGAGGGGCCAGGCATGCAATGGAGGATGCATATGGTGTGATCGCTCAGAAACTTGGAGCAGATTCCCAGCTGGTAAAATTCTTTTCTCATTGATCGATATCTTCTCTTCAGACTTCGGGTGAATCATCATCATGCCTACATTTTTCCTTGAAAAATATATACTAGCAAAACCGATTTTAATTCCCATGTCCTTCGTGTCATCTACTCATCTCTAAATGACGATTTTCAAATGTATCCTAAACTATATATGGTCTTAGCTTGCCTTTGTCCCTTATTATTTGGGGGCTCACAAAGTCTCCTAAATTAGTACTGTATCATAGTAAGGCGGTGCACTTTAACATGAGCTGAGTTTTGGAAGGACAAAATCTCTTTTGAAAGTTTTTCAAAATCCGATAAATATCGTATATGCTAGTTATGGCCTCAATTATATGGATGTACTTAATATTTTTTTAAGAAAATACAACCATTCTTTTTTTTGCGAAATAAATTAAGAAAATACGACCATTCATGGCTAGTATACAAAGTTAAATAGTTATTCTATATCTCCGGCAACGAGAAATAACTATTTGTAAGTCACCTATGAGAACTCATACTTTAGGGCACTTGCATGTAGAAAAACAGATGAGATAACAGTGATCTATTGGCTATCTAACTAAATATTTCTAAGATTGAGCCATGGGTCACCCCAACGTTTTCATATGATCATTTAGCGTGAAAAAGTAGCCCATTGGTTGTTTGATTTTCATAGATCATGCATGGTTAGTTATGCTTGTTTACGAAAATTTGTGTACTCACCGCAACATACATATGCTTGTTTTTTTTCAGAAATTTAAAATAAAATACACAATTTGTCCTTCATAAAAACTGTCTAAGGGGTAAAGTTCCTCAAAATATGAACTTTTTCCAGGAATAATTTGATCGTTTTTACGGGTGCAAGCAGTATAGGGGGGCGTTGACTTATGCATGTGCTGAACGTGCCACTAATTATGATTTGGAATAAGTGCCCTTATCTTGTTGAACTGACTCGGTCAGGGCACACATGACCTAGGCAATAAAGATGTACGCGCGCCGCCCAACAAGGGAATAACAAAATGCTTTCGCATTTGCAGGCATTCTACGGTGTGTACGACGGACACGGCGGCCGCGCAGCGGTGGACTTCGTCTCCGACCACCTCGGCAAGAACGTGGTCGCTGCTGTGCTGGCCACGACGACGGAGGAGGCGCAGGGAACAGAACCGTCGTCGTGGTCGACGGATGCTGTCACGGCGGCCATCAGAGCCGCCTACTTGGCCACCGACAGCGAGCTCGTGAAGCAGGTGTGTACTTTTGTTTTTACCAGGTCTCTTCCGGCCGAGTTGAACGCGTCAACACATGCAGACTCCTCCTGTTTGTGCGATGCGTGTTGCATGCCGACAATGGCGATCGATGTCCACTACTACTCCATTAGGGTTTGTCCGTTGCTATGATTGCGACAGAGAAAGATGCTGGCTTAGATTGTACGAGTGCTCCCTTCGCCGTGTCCCAGGTGCCCAGGTGTCGCCTCTGGTGACTGGCGATTGCTACGTTTGACAGCTATGTTAATGTTACCAATGTTTTCAGTTCAGAGTTCAAATCCGTTTGACGCTGAAAGTAAGGGTCAAAGTGTCTGAATTTGGGGTTAAAATGGAACTTGTAACTAGGAACAACTGGGAGGACAAAAACGTATCTTCTTTTTTCTAGTAGAAATGTTAATGATGAGCTGCAGGGATTTAACTCTTTGTTTGTCCCTCGTGAACGCAGGGCCTGAGAGGTGGCTCATGTGCCGCAACGGCGCTGGTCAAGGACGGCGACATCTACGTGGCGAACCTCGGCGACTGCCGCGCCGTCATGTGCCGCGGCGGTGTGGCGACTGCCGTGACCTCCGACCACACCGCCGCGAGGGAGGACGAGAGGTCCCGCATCGAGAACTCGGTACGCAAATGTGCACATATATATTCATGCATGCACGCAACGTCACACCGATCATAGAGAAGAAAGGCAGCTGATTGACAGCCAAAATTCGTTCAGGGTGGCTACGTGAGCTGCGGCAGCAACGGCGTGTGGAGGGTGCAGGACTGCCTGGCCGTGTCGCGGGCGTTCGGCGACGCCGACCTCAAGCGCTGGGTGATCCCAGAGCCGGAGATCCGGAGGCTTCCCCTCACCGCCGGCTGCGAGTTCCTCGTCCTCGCCTCCGACGGCCTCTGGAACAAGGTGTCCAACCAGGAGGCGGTGGACGCCGTCTCCAGGAGCCGCGCCGGCCGGGACTCCACGGGGTGCTTCAAGGAGCTCGTGGACATGGCGCGGTGTAGAGGGAGCAGGGATGACATCACCGTCATGGTGGTCGACCTCAAGAGGTTCACGATATAATAGCATGACGAATGAACCAGACGGAGAGGATACATACTCGCAACATTTTTGGGAACAAGGGCAGAGCTCTGCAAATCGTCGAGGAAGAACGTGAGCACCCGTGCGGATAATTAGCATTTTTAGGAACTGAATCCTGGTGAGCGAGGACAATAATCCTGCTGACCGGCCTCAGATCTTTGGGGCAGAGTATGCAGAGAAGGGTGTCACGAAGTAGTTTGGACTAACAAATCAAAGCTGACGAGGGAGAGATGAAGACGGAGATGGTCAACTGTAGAGAGCTCCTAAATTTATCACCTGTACATATGCACATGTTTGTTTTTTCGTTTAAGGGCAATTTTATATCTCCAATGTCTTTTTTGTCCCTGTATATGTATGTATATCACCCGCATGCTTGTACTAAAACAAAATCGATTGTGTGGACACACTGCAACTGCAGAAGATTTCGAGTAACTTTTTTGGGATTTCTAGTTCCGTGCCTTCTTCGTTTAGTTCTTCTCAGTTTTGCCCACGCTCTATGGCAGTTCTCACGTTTCCCTTCACCGTACGACTCACCCTCGCAAAAGCCCAAACATGGTTTCTGACGCGTGGGACACCCCTGTCAACGGCTGTCCTCTTGTAGATGATGGGCGCATATACTGACTTGTGGGACACCTCTGTCAGCGGTTGCGCGCTCGTAGATGGTGGGCGCGTATTCTGACTTCTAGGACACCTCTGTCAGTGGCTGCACGGTCGTAGGTGGTGGTCACAGTTATTGGCGCGTGGGACACCTTTGTCAGTGGCTTCACGGTCATATGTGATGGGCGCAGTCACTGGCTTGTGGGACACCTTTGTTAGTGGAGGCGCCAATCCGAAAAAGAGGTGGTTTATTAAGCCAGGATGAGAACTCGAACCCAAGACTAGACGCTCAAAGAGAGGCGCAAGAGCCAATCGACCAAGTATGTGTACATGACTTTCGAATCAGTCGTCACCATTTTATGCACTAAACGAAGTGAAGCATAAAACAAACCGTTTACTCACTATATGCAGTATACCATTGGGGTGTTAATAGTTTTGTTCAAGCCATTTGGTGTGACGGATGCACTTTAGTCAACCAAATTAGTTTAGTACTAAATATTGGTTTGGTGAATGAACTTGGGACAAGCAAAGTAACAAAAGTAGGCCACAGAAATTAGATTAGTCCTCAATAATCATTTGTTTGTGAAGGAAGAGCCTCAAATAATTTTGAATTTTGTTTCATTTTATTTTTCATCAAAAGCAGGCCACATTGTGGACAATGTTTCATCGGAATTTACATTTTTTTGTAATAAAAAATCAATTTTCTAATTTCCAAGCCCTAGAAATGACATTTGTTTGTAAAGGAAGTGCCTCAAATAATTTAGAAAATTGTTTCATTTCATTTTTTCATCAAAAGCATGCCACATTGGATGGGCACCGACCAGGTTTCAGCAATTTTAGAGTAATATTGCTATATTCCATGCATTTAGTTGAGTTTTATTGAATTATCAGAAAAGGCCCAAATTTGCACTACAAGTGTGATGTAGATTGCTCCTGAAATTCTTGAAAAATCATTTTATGGTACAATATTGGCGGTGGATGAACCTGGGACAAGGCAAGTAGGAATTCAAAACCATCTTGTATGAATGGTCAACACTACAAGTTTGCCACCAGTTTGAGAAAAAACAAACAAAATGAAAATGGCTCGAAAATTCAAATGCCTTTGCACTGAGCCATCTTATGTGCACTAGTTTGTGGGAAAAATATTAAACTGCAATACAACAAGTCTGGAAAAAAACTTCAGAAAATGGACTATATTTGGATTGGACTTGTGTGGATTTTTAAGGCATATGCACATGGAAATGGCCACATACATGGCAAAATCCATGATAACATGCCCAAATTTGGCACAACTATTGGTGTTATCATTATGGACAATGTTTCATAGGAATTTGCAATTATTTTGTAATAAAAAATGAAATTTCCAATTTCCAAGCTTAGGAAATGACATTTGTTTGCAAAGGAAGTACTTCAAATAATTTAGAAATCTATTCCATTTCATTTCTCATCAAAAACATGCTACATTGGATGACCATTGACCGGGTTTCACCAATTTCAGTGCAATATTGCTATATTTCATGCATTTAGTTGAGTTTTAGTGAATTATTAGAAAAGGCCCAAATTTGCACTACAAGTGTGATGTAGATTGCTCCTGAAATTTTTGAAAAATCATTTTATGGTACAATATTGGTGGTCGATGAACTTGGGACAAGCCAAGTAGGAATTCCAAACCATTTTGTATGAATGGTCAGCACTGCAAGTTTGACTCCAGTTTGAAAAAAACAAAGAAAATGAAAAAGGCTCAAAAATTCAAATGCCTTTGCACTAAGCCATCTTATGTGCACTAGTTTATGGGAAAAACATTAAATTTGCAATGCAACAATTCTGGAAAAAATCTTCACAAAATTGACTATACAGATTGGACTTGTGTGGATTTTCAAGGCATATGCATATGGAAATTGCCACATACATGGAAAATCCATGATAACATGCCCAAATTTGGCACAACTACTGGTGTTACCATTCTGGACAATGTTTAATAGGAATTTGTAATTATTTTGTAATAAAAATAAATTCTCCAATTTCCAAGCCCTGGAAATGACATTTGTTTATGAAGGAAGTGCCTCAAATAATTTAGAAATTTGTTCCATTTCATTTTTCATCACAATCAGGCCACATTGGATGGCCATTGACCAGGTTTCAACAATTTCAGATTAATATTGCTATATTCCATGAATTTAGTTGAATTTTAGTGAATTATCAGAAAAGGCCCAAATTTGCACTACAAGTGTGATGTAGATTGCTCCTGATTTTTTTGGAAAATCATTTTATGGTACAATATTGGTGATGGATGAACTTGGGACAAGGAAAGTGGGAATTCCAAGCCGTTTTGTACAAATGGTCAACATTGCGAGTTTGACCCCGATTTGAAAAAAAAAGAAAATGAAAAAGGCTCAAAAATTCAAATGCCTTTGCACTGAGCCATCTTATGTGCACTAGTTTATGGGAAAAAATATTAAACTTGCAATACAACAAGTCTGGAAAAAATCTTCACAAAATTGAGACTTTTCAATTGAAAACGCCCATTTTTTTGCATCTTCATGAAATTTGGGTGACCACTAGTCACACACAAGCAAACAGGGCATAAATTGGACATTCAAACATGCATAGATACAAACATTCAAATTGGACATTCAAACAACACAAATTTCATTTAAAGTTTAAAATTTGTACAAACATCCTAAACAAAGCTACTGATCATTGTCGTCCATGTCAGAGCCGCTGCTGCCGCTGAAGTAGTCCTCGTCGTCATCGTTGTCCTTCTTCTCGTCCTTGTCGTCGTTGTCATCACTCACAAGGTCAATGGTGACGTGAGACACCGAGGCCACGACTGCGTGTCGCAGCCCCAACGAGTCCACTGGGTCATTAGGGTGGCGTTGCGGCGCCTTTGTCGATTCGCGCAGCACCAAAAGTAGCCCCAACAGGTCTACAGGGCCGCCGGATTCACTGTCCACCGCCCCCCTATACTCCGCTAGCAGCGGCGGCTCCAGCTCCGACTTGGAAACACGCAGGGGGCCGCGCAAGCTCGTCTTGGGATCAGGCTTGGGCATGCGCATGGGCCCGCGCGACCTCGTCCCTAGCTCCGGCTTGGGCATGAGCAGGAGGCCGCGCAAGCTCGTCCCTAGCGTCGCTAGCTCCGGCTTGGGCACGCGAAGGCCCCTGCTGCTGCTGGCACCGGCACTGCCTCCTCCGGTTGTGGGTGTGGCCCCCGTCGTGGATCGAGCGGTGGCCCACGACTATGAAACCCAGTCGCCTGTTTGCAGACCGAGCTGGACGCGGCACATGGCCATGACATCGGGGAAGGCACACCCTTCCTAGAAGGCGTACCTCTCGTCGATGTTGTGCTGCGATGGCGATGGGTACCAGCCATCGAAGTGCTGGATGCGGCCCCCGTTCTCCTCCACCGGGATCTCTGGCCACCGCTGGCTGCCGAGCGTGTAGCGCTGCTTCGACCACTCCACCAGCGGCAGGCTTTGCCGAAAGTTATGTATCGCGCGTGACATGGCCGGCGTGCCGACGGTGGGGACATGCTCCACCAGGAGCCCCCTAGCGCTCAGGTGCCATCTGGCTGGGAGGCGTGTGTCCAGCGACACCATGACGCCACAGCGGGCGAGGAGCAACGCTTCTTCGATCCGGAGGGCGCGTGGCAGGCCGGGAATGACATACGCACAACGTCCATTCTGCCTGGACATTGTTGCGGCTGCTGGAAGGGGAGGCGGCCAGGGTTTGGTGGAGGTGGCTAGGGTTTGCTAGAGGTGCACGGTGGTGAAGGCTGTGGGGCGGCAAGGAGAGGGGATTGGAACAAGAGTGGGTGCACGCCGGTGCGCCCCCGCGCGGCTATAAAATGCATTAATAGATGCCTGCCGGGAATGCCAGCGACACAGCTCCTTGCATGGGAAACCACGCCGTGCATACTGCCCGTGTGTGAAAGCACCGACGTAACCGTGATGTAACTACTCATGTATGTGGATGCACGCACACCGCTGATTGTGAGAGCGCCACCTAGCATGGTGTGCCCCACTTGTCAGTAACAGCGTAGGCTAACAGTCAACTACCTTGACCAACGACAAACCCCCGTTTGGGCATTGGTGAGGGTGGGTGCGCGGTGGAGGGGATGAGTGAGCAAAATAAGTGTGCTTGGGCAAAACTAAGGAGGACTAAGCGAAGAGGGGCATAGAAATAGAAAACCCAATTTTTTTTTTTTGCTTTGAGTTGGGAAGATCTAGAGTAATTAATAGCCAGCATACTCCCCAACTAGACACTATTTGTGAGGCATTCAAAATTTGAAAATACTCCAAAAGTATTATTTACCACGGCCATAGGGGGATATTTGCATGACATGTGCTTGTGGCGTAAGTTTCACTTTTCAAATTGTTCTTCTTTATGCATAAAAAAATTGTTCTTCTTTCACTGTAACCATGGTGGAACTTAGACCAACCTGAACATTTCATATCAAAAGTTCAAAAGTATTGTAGAAAGTTTCATGGTGAGTAAGGGCATGGCCAATGCATAGCCCTAGGGTGATGCCTCGCAGGCCATATAGGATTGGATATCGGGAAAAAATAGGTTCAGATGGTGTAGCGGGATTCTCGGTAGGAGGCTGGTGCTTGGGAAGAAAAAGTGTGGTCCGGTGCATAAAGCTGAAAATTTTAGAGTGGAGAGTAGGGATGCATATGTAGTGAGAGTCTATTTTATATTATTTGATGAGGCCCACTAGTAGTAGCTTGCGCTGGGGAGAAAAAATCAATATAGATGCCTCAAGCAACTTTTTATCATGGGGCATCTGTATCCATATGCCACCATTGTACATGCCCTAAGGGGGTGAGGAAGAAGAGGATCACAAAGGAGATCTACGGTCACTCAAAAGTGTTCCTGAAGAAAAGAGATACAGACTGAGCCTGTCCCTTATTACACCGGAGAAACATTTGTGTCACAGCGTTCCTGAAGGCGGAGAGTGAAGGAAATATGCCCTAGAGGAAATAATAAAGTTATTATTTATTTCCTTATTTCATGATAAATTTTTATTATTCATGCTAAAATTGTATTAACCGGAAACATAATACATGTGTGAATACATAGACAAACAGAGTGTCACTAGTATGCATCTACTTGACTAGCTCGTTGATCAAAGATGGTTAAGTTTCCTAACCATAGACATGAGTTGTCATTTGATTAACGGGATCACATCATTAGGAGAATGATGTGATTGACTTGACCCATTCCGTTAGCTTAGCACTTGATCGTTTAGTTTGTTGCTATTGCTTTCTTCATGACTTATACATGTTCCTATGACTATGAGATTATGCAACTTCTGTTTACCGGAGGAACACTTTGTGTGCCACCAAACGTCACAACGTAACTGGGTGATTATAAAGGTGCTCTACAGGTGTCTCCGAAGGTACTTGTTGGGTTGGCGTATTTCGAGATTAGGATTTGTCACTCTGATTATCGGAGAGGTATCTCTAGGCCCACTCGGTAATGCACATCACTATAAGCCTTGTAAGCATTGCAACTAATGAGTTAGTTGCGGGATGATGTATTACGGAACGAGTAAAGAGACTTGCCGGTAACGAGATTGAACTAGGTATTGAGAACCGACGATCGAATCTCGGGCAAGTAACATACCGATGACAAAGGGAACATCGTATGTTGTTATGCGGTCTGACCGATAAAGATCTTCGTAGAATATGTAGAAGCCAATATGGGCATCTAGGTCCCGCTATTGGTTATTGACCAGAGAGGTGTCTCGGTCATGTCTACATAGTTCTCGAACCTGTAGGGTCCGCACGCTTAACGTTCATTGACGATATAGTACTATGAGTTATGTATGTTGGTGACCGAATGTTGTTCGGAGTTCCGGATAAGATCACGGACATGATGAGGAACTCCGGAATGGTCCAGAGATAAAGATTGATATATGGGATAATAGTGTTTGGACTCTGGAAGGGTTCCGGAATTCACCGGAAGGGGTTCCGGATGTTTCCCGAAATGTTTGGGTACGAGAACACTTTATTTGGGCCAAAGGGGAAAGCCCACAAGGTTTTTGGAAAGCGCAAAAGGAAGTTTTGCGGAGTCCAGGGGGCAGACGCCGGGAACTCCGGCGTCTGGCCCTGGAGTCCGAGAAGGACTCTTGCCTTTCAGGTGAAACCGACTTTGTGGAGGATTTTACTTCAAGTTTCGACCCCAGGGCTCAACATATAAATAGAGGGGGTAGGGCTAGCACCCAAGACACATCAAGAAACACCAAGCCGTGTGCCGGCTACCCCATCCCCTCTAGTTTATCCTCCGTCATAGTTTTTGTAGTGCTTAGGCGAAGCCCTGTGGAGATTGTTCTTCACCAACACCGTCACCACGCCGTCGTGCTGCCGGAACTCATCTACTACTTCGCCCCTCTTGCTGGATCGAGAAGGTGAGGACGACACCGAGCCGAACGTGTGCATAACTCGGAGGTGCCGTGCTTTTAGTACTTGGATCGGTTGGATCATGAAGACGTACGACTACATCAACCGCGTTGATATAACGCTTCCGCAAACGGTCTATGAGGGTACGTAGACAACACTCTCCCCTCTCGTTGCTATGCATCACCATGATCCTGCGTGTGCGTAGGATTTTTTTTGAAATTACTATGTTCCCCAACAGTGGCATCAGAGCCAGGTTTTATGCGTTGATGTTATATGCACGAGTAGAACACAAGTGAGTTGTGGGCGATGCAAGTCATACTGCTTACCAGCATGTCATACTTTGGTTCAGCGGTATTGTTGGATGAAGCGGCCCGGACCGACATTACGCGTACGCTTACACGAGACTGGTTCTACCGATGTGCTTTGCACACAGGTGGCTGGCGGGTGTCAGTTTCTCCAACTTTAGTTGAACCGAGTGTGGCTACGCCCGGTCCTTGAGAAGGTTAAAACAACAATAACTTGACGAACTATCATTGTGGTTTTGATGCGTAGGTAAGAACGGTTCTTGCTCAGCCCGTAGCAACCACGTAAAACTTGTAACAACAAAGTAGAGGACGTCTAACTTGTTTTTACAGGGCATGTTGTGATGTGATATGGTCAAGACGTGATGAGATATAAGTTGTTGTATAAGATGATCATGTTTTATCGAAGTTATCGGCAACTGGAATAAGCCTTATGGTTGTCTCTTTACTTCATAAGATGCAAGCACCAAATAATTTGTTTACTTTATCGCTATGCGATAGCAATAGTTGCAAGAGCAATAGTTGGCGAGACGACCATGTGACGACACATTGATATAGATCAAGATGATGGAGATCATGGTGTCATGCCGGTAACGATGGAAATCATGACGATGCTTTGGAGATGGAGATCAAAGGCACAAGATGATGATGGCCATATCATATCACATATTTTGATTGCATGTGATGTTTATATTTTATACATCTTATTTTCCTTAGTTCGACGGTAGCTTTATAAGATGATATCTCACTAATTATCAAGGTACAAGCGTTCTCCCTAAGTATGCACCGTTGCGGAAGTTCTTCGTGCTGAGACACCACGTGATGATCGGGTGTGATAGGCTCTACGTTCAAATACAACGGGTGCAAAACAGTTGCACACGCAGAATACTCAGGTTAAACTTGACGAGCCTAGCATATAACATATATGGCCTCGGAACACTGAGACCGAAAGGTCGAGCGTGAATCATATAGTAGATATGATCAACATAGTGATGTTCACCATTGAAACTACTCCATCTCACGTGATGATCGGACATGGTTTAGTTGATATGGATCACGTGATCACTTAGAGGATTAGAGGGATGTCTATCTAAGTGGGAGTTCTTAAGTAATATGATTAATTGAACTTAAATTTATCATGAACTTAGTCCTGGTAGTATTAGCATATCTATGTTGTAGATCAATAGCTCGCGTTTAGCTCCCCTGTTTTATTTTTGATATGTTCCTAGAGAAAACTAAGTTGAAAGATGTTAGTAGCAATGATGCGGATTGGATCCGTGATCTGAGGTTTATCCTCAGTGCTGCACAGAAGAATTATGTCCTTGATGCACCGCTAGGTGACAAACCTATTGCAAGAGCAGATGTTATGAACGTTTGGCTAGCTCAATATGATGACTACTTGATAGTTTAGTGCACCATGCTTAAACGGCTTAGAATCGGGACTTCAAAGACGTTTTGAACGTCATGGATCATATGAGATGTTCTAGGAGTTGAAGTTAATATTTCAAGCAAATACCCGAATTGAGAGATATGAAGTCTCCAACAAGTTCTATAGCTAAAAGATGGAGGAGAATATCTCAAGCAGTGAGCATGTGCTCAGATTGTCTGGGTACTACAATCGCTTGAATCAAATGGGAGTTAATCTTCCAGATAAAATAGTGATTGACAGAATTCTCTAGTCACCATCACCAAGTTAGTAGAACTTTGTGATGGACTATAATATGCAAGGGATAACAGAAATGATTCCCAAGCTCTTCGTGATGCTGAAATCGACAAAGGTAGAAATCAAGAAAAACATCAAGTGTTGATGGTAAACAAAACCACTAGTTTCAAGTAAAGGGAGAAAGGGAAGAAAGGGGAACTTCAAGAAGAATGGCAAGCAAGTTGCTGCTCAAGTGAAAAAACCCAAGTCTGGACCTAAGCCTGAAACTGAGTGCTTCTACTGCAAAGGGACTGGTCACTAGAAGCGGAACTTCCCAAGTAATTGGCGGATAAGAAGGATGGCAAAGTGAACATAGGTATATTTGATATACATGTTATTGATGTGTACTTTACTAGTGTTTATAGCAACCCCTCAGTATTTGATACTAGTTCAGTTGCTAAGAATAGTAACTCGAAAAGGGAGTTGCAGAATGAACAGAGACTAGTTAAGGGTGAAGTGACGATGTGTATTGGAAATGGTTCCAAAATTGATATGATCATCATCGCACACTCCCTATACTTTCGGGATTAGTGTTAAACCTAAAATAAATGTTATTTAGTGTTTACGTTGAGCATGAATATGATTGGATCATGTTTATTGCAATACGGTTATTCATGTAAGTTGGAGAATAATTGTTGTTCTGTTTACATGAATAAAACCTTCTATGGTCATACACCCAATGAAAATGGTTTGTTGGATCTCGATCGTGGTGATACACATTTTCATAATATTGAAGCCAAAAGATGCAAAGTTAATAATGATAGTGCAACTTATTTGTGGCACTGCCGTTTAGGTCATATTGGTGTAAAGCGCATGAAGAAAATCCATGCTGATGGGCTTTTGGAATCACTTGATTATGAATCAGTTGATGCTTGTGAACCATGCCTCATGGGCAAGATGACTAAGACTCCATTCTCCGGAACAATGGAGCGAGCAACAGATTTGTTGGAAACCATACATACTGATGTATGTGGTCCGATGAATATTGAGACTCGCGGCAGGTATCATTATTTTCTGATCTTCACAGATGATTTGAGCAGATATGAGTATATCTACTTGATGAAACACAAGTATGAAACATTTGAAAAGTTCAAAGAATTTCAGAGTGAAGTGGAGAATCATCGTAACAAAAATAAAAGTTTCTACGATATGATCGCAGAAGTAAAATATTTGAGTTACGAGTTTGGCCTTCAGTTAAAACAATGTGAAATAGTTTCACTACTGACACCACCTGGAACACCACAGTTAATGGTGTGTCCGAACATCGTAACCGTACTTTATTAGATATGGTGCGATCTATGATGTCTCTTACCGATTTACAACTATCGTTTTGGGGTTATGCATTAGAGACAGCTACATTTACGTTAAATAGGGAACCATCTAAATCCGTTGAGACGACACCGTATGAACTATGGTTTGGCAAGAAACCTAAGCTGTCGTTTCTTAAAGTTTGAGGTTGCAATGCTTATGTGAAAAAGTTTCAACCTGATAAGCTCAAACCCAAATCGGAGAAGTGCGTCTTCATAGGATACCCAAAAGAAAATGTTGGGTACACCTTCTATCACAGATTCGAAGGCAAGATATTCATTGCTGAGAATGGATCCTTTCTAGAGAAGGAGTTTCTCTCGAAAGAAGTGAGTGGGAGGAAAGTAGAACTTGATGAGGTAATTGTACCTGCTCCCTTATTGGAAAGTAGTTCATCACAGAAATCTGTTCCTTTGACTACTACACCAATTAGTGAGGAAGCTAATGATGATGATCATCTAACTTCAGACCAAGTTACTACCAAACCTCGTAGGTAAACCAAAGTGAGATCCGCACCAGAGTGGTACAGTAATCCTGTTCTGGAGGTCATGTTACTTGACCATGACGAACCTACAAACTATGAAGAAGCGATGGTGAGCCCATATTCCGCAAAATGGCTTGAAGCCATGAAATCTGAGATGAGATCCATGTATGAGAACAAAGTATGGACTTTGATTGACTTGCGCAATGATCGGCGAGCCATTGTGATTAAATGGATCTTCAAGAGGAAGACGGACGCTGATAGTAGTGTTACTATCTACAAAGCTAGAATTGTCGCAAAAAGGTTTTTGACAAGTTAAGGTGTTGACTACGATGAGAGTTTCTCACTCGTATCTATGCTTAAGTCTGTCCGAATCATGTTAGCAATTGCCGCATTTTATGAAATCTGGCAAATGGATAAACAAAAATGCATTCCTTAATGGATTTATTAAAGAAGAGTTGTATATGATGCACCCAGAAGGTTTTGTCAATCCTAAAGGTGCTAACAAAATATGCAAGCTCTAGCGATCCATCTATGGACTGGTGCAAGCATCTCAGAGTTGGAATATACGCTTTGATAAGTTGATCAAAGCATATAGTTTTATACAGACTTGCGGTGAAGCCTGTATTTACAAGAAAGTGAGTGGGAGCACTACAACATTTCTGATAAGTATATGTGAATGACATATTGTTGATCGGAGATAATGTAGAATTATTCTGCAAAGCATAAAGGAATGTTTGAAAGGAGTTTTTCAAAGAAAGACCTCGGTGAAGCTGCTTACATATTGAGCATCAAGATCTATAGAGATAGATCAAGACGCTTGATAAGTTTTTCAATGAGTACATACCTTGACAAGATTTTGAAGTAGTTCAAAATAGAACAGTCAAAGAAAGAGTTCTTGCCTGTGTTACAAGGTGTGAAACTGAGTAACACTCAAAGCCCGACCACGACAGAAGATAGAAAGAGAATGAAAGTCATTCCATATGCCTTGGCCATAGGTTCTAAAATATGCCATGCTGTGTACCACATCTATTGTATACCCTACACTGATTTTGGCAAGGGAGTACAATAGTGATCTAGGAGTAGATCACTGGACAGCGGTCAAAATTATCCTTAGTGAAATAAGAATATGTTTCTCGATTACAGAAGTGACAAAAAGGTTCATCGTAAAGGGTTACGTCGATGCAAATTTTGACACTGATCCAGATGACTCTAAGTCTCAATCTGGATACATATTGAAAGTGGGAGCAATTAACTAGAGTAGCTCCGTGCAGAGCATTGTTGACATAGAAATTTGCAAAAATACATATGGATCTGAATGTTGCAGACCCATTGACTAAACTTGTCTCACAAGCAAAACATGATCACACCTTAGTACTCTTTGGGTGTTAATCACATAGCGATGTGAACTAGATTATTGACTCTAGTAAACCCTTTGGGTGTTGGTCACATGACGATGTGAACTATGGGTGTTAATCACATGGTGATGTGAACTATTGATGTTAAATCACATGGCGATGTGATCTAGATTATTGACTCTAGTGCAAGTGGGAGACTGAAGGAAATATGCCCTAGAGGCAATAATAAAGTTATTATTTATTTCCTTATTTCATGATAAATGTTTATTATTCATGCTAGAATTGTATTAACCGGAAACATAATACATGTGTGAATACATAGACAAACAGAGTGTCACTAGTATGCCTCTACTTGACTAGCTCGTTGATCAAAGATGGTTAAGTTTCCTAACCATAGACATGAGTTGTCATTTGATTAACGGGATCACATCATTAGGAGAATGATGTGATTGACTTGACCCATTCTGTTAGCTTAGCACTTGATCGTTTAGTTTGTTGCTATTGCTTTCTTCATGACTTATACATGTTCCTATGACTATGAGATTATGCAACTCCCGTTTACCGGAGGAACACTTTGTGTGCCACCAAACGTCACAACGTAACTGGGTGATTATAAAGGTGCTCTACAGGTGTCTCCGAAGGTACTTTTTGGGTTGGCGTATTTCGAGACTAGGATTTGTCACTCTGATTATCGGAGAGGTATCTCTAGGCCCACTCGGTAATGCACATCACTATAAGCCTTGTAAGCATTGCAACTAATGAGTTAGTTGTGGGATGATGTATTACGGAACGAGTAAAGAGACTTGCCGGTAACGAGATTGAACTAGGTATTGAGAACCGACGATCGAATCTCGGGCAAGTAACATACCGATGACAAAGGGAACATCGTATGTTGTTATGCGGTCTGACCGATAAAGATCTTCGTAGAATATGTAGGAGCCAATATGGGCATCTAGGTCCCGCTATTGGTTATTGACCAGAGAGGTGTCTCGGTCATGTCTACATAGTTCTCAAACCCGTAGGGTTCGCACGCTTAACGTTCCTTGACGATATAGTACTATGAGTTATGTATGTTGGTGACCGAATGTTGTTCGGAGTTTCGGATAAGATCACAGACATGACGAGGAACTCCGGAATGGTCCATAGATAAAGATTGATATATGGGATAATAGTGTTTGGACTCCGGAAGGGTTCCGGAATTCACCAGAAGGGGTTCCGGATGTTTCCCGAAATGTTTGGGTACAAGAACACTTTATTTGGGCCAAAGGGGAAAGCCCACAAGGTTTTTGGAAAGCACAAAAGGAAATTTTGCGGAGTCCAGGGGCCAGACGCCAGGGTCCCTGGCATCTGGCCCTGGAGTCCGAGAAGGACTCTTGCCTTTCAGGTGAAACCGACTTTGTGGAGGCTTTTACTCCAAGTTTCGACCCAGGGCTCAACATATAAATAGAGGGGTAGGGCTAGCACCCAAGACACATCAAGAAACACCAAGTCATGTGCCGTCTACCCCGTCCCCTCTAGTTTATCCTCTGTCATAGTTTTCGTAGTGCTTAGGCGAAGCCCTGCGGAGATTGTTCTTCACCAACACCGTCACCACGCCGTTGTGCTGCCGGAACTCATCTACTACTTCGCCCCTCTTGCTGGATCGAGAAGGCGAGGACGTCACCGAGCCGAATGTGTGCAGAACTCGGAGGTGCCATGCTTTCAGTACTTGGATCGGTCGGATCATGAAGACGTATGAATACATCAACCGCGTTGATATAACGCTTCCGCAAATGGTCTACGAGGGTATGTAGACAACACTCTCCCCTCTCATTGCTATGCATCACCATGATCCTGCGTGTGCGTAGGATTTTTTTTGAAATTACTATGTTCCCCAACAGAGAGATGCAGACTTGACAAGCAAAAGGAGGAGGAAACCAAAACAAAGACTTGGACTCTTCAGGATGCTGCAATGGGCTAGGCCCAAGACAAGCCCCATCAGGGCATGGGTGAGAGTGGGTACCACATGCTTTGTCATATATAACCATTGTGATTGTAGTGTGTGGCATGTGTACGACAGTTGATGCCGATCCCCTCCTTCTACCTACTCTCTTCCTTCTTCAAGGACTCCCCTCTAAGTTGTGTATGTGTGCGTGATGTTAGAACTCTAGAAACCTTGTATCGCTTGTGAAATAAATATGATAGAGAGTAGAAGTGTAAATATTGGCACTTTGAGCCATCGTTCCCTTGCTTCCTCTAGCCACAATATTTTTCCTATTGTTTGGTATTCTCCGGTGGCGTGCGGAGATGTAGTTCCATTCAGGTGCAGATCAACGTCATTGAGCAGTTGGCTGCAGATCTTCTTTGACTTGTAAACTTCCAGCTTGGTGGGTGGACTTTGGTTCATCAAGTGAAACGCCATGGAGAAGATGCAAGTGGACCCGACGGACATGATGATGGTGACCATGCTTGTGGCGGCATCCATCAAGTCCATGCCAGAGACCATTCATGTCACGACAAGTTGGATGCCGCATGTGCACACATCGATCACGCTACCGGCCTCCATTACAGATGTTAGAGTGGGCGTGGGACGATGGAAGCCGACAACGATGCTCCACCAACAAAGACAACGCCTCAACCAGAAGGGCACAACAACGAATCTAATCACCATGGTGTCGTGGCTGGGGCCATCACTGTCGCGCGCATGCCCTAGCTAGGGGTAAGCACACTTTTTCTCAAACACATGTGCTATTCAATTTGGGAGAATGTTCCACTACACTTGATCATTCACAATCAGCTGGGTATCGATTTGGTCACAGGGGGAGGGTGGCATGCCTAAAAGAGATTTTCCAAAAATTGATGGGAAGAAATCTGGCTTGGTGGAAGTAAGTAGAAGAAAAATATTTCAATGTGTATGTTGTTCCTATAGTAACTTGGGCTAGCTTTGCTACAATTAATTTTAGGGGTAATGTTGCCTTGTGGTTGCAAACATATGAGGCAATGCACAATGTTGATAAGGGGGATAATTAGTGGTAGTTTTGAGCCGAAAAAATTGGGAGAGATAAATATCATAGTAAGTTAGGGGCTCTTGAGTGTATTACCAATACTGCATATCACCACAAGTTTGAGGAACTAGTGCATAAAGTATTAGTGTATAACAAAAACTATGACCAGGAATTCTTTGTGAAAAAAATTTGTATAAGGGTTCAACCAAAAGATTCAAAATGCTATACGTTTACATAAACCTCCAACGGTTGATACAACCTTGTCACTAATAACCCACATGTATAGGGGATCACAGCAATTTTGGAGGGTAGAGTATTCAACCCAAAATTATAGATTCAACACAAGGGGAGCCAAAGAATATTTGTAAGTATTAGCAACTGAGTTGTCAATTCAATCACACCTGGAGATTAATTATCTGCAGCAAAGTGATCAGTAGCACAGTAATATGATAGCTTTGATAGTAGTGGTAGCAACAACAGTAACGGTAACAGTGATGGTAATAGTTTTGTAGCAGTGACAATAGTAACAACAACAGTAGTAACTTAGCAAGATCAATATGTAGGAAAATCGTAGGCAGTGGATCGACGATTTGTTGGATGATATTCATCATATAACAGTCATAACTTAGGGCGATACGGCACTAGCTCCAGTTCATAAATATAATGTAGGCATGTATTCCGTAAATATTCATACGTGCTTATGGAAAGAACTTGAATGCCATCTTTTGTCCTACCCTCCCGTGGAAGTGGGGTCCTATTGGAAACTAACACTACTAGGGAAAACCTTATACACATAATCTTAGCAGCAGCGCGGCACAAAAAGAAGCACTACTGCTAATTAGCAGTAGCGCGGGTTTTTACCCCTCGCTACTACTAAGTTGATAGTAGTAGCGCGGGTTTTTAACCCTCGCTACTACTAAGCAGTCTCTACCGTGCTCCTCGACACATGCCATAGTAGTAGGGAGGGGTATAAACCCGCGCTACTACTAAGTTGATAGTAGTAGCGCGGTTTTATACCCCTCGCTACTACTAAGTACGAGGTAGGTGAAGTCGCCATATCCTCGGCCGAATCCCCATCTTCTCTCCCAAATCCCTTCTCTCTTCAACCATTCTCTCCTCTCACTTTCCATACGCTCTCACATGGACCTCTTGCCCATGCGCCCATCCATCTCTGTGGCGCCGAAAGAGGCCGCCGCCTCGCACCACTGGCGTCTAGGAGCTCGCCGGTCTTCCACCCACGTCTAGGAGGCCGCCACCCCGTGCCACCACACCGGAGCACCTCACCACCGGTGACTAGCTCCGCTGCTCCCTACATCACCTTCCTCTCTCCCTCGGTTTTCCTTTCCTCTCTCTCCCTCTGGTTTGACTCACCCTCCCATGTCCATGCCCGTGCAGGTCGTCGCCATGGACGACCCGGAGCTATCTGGCATGGTCAGGAAGAGGAGCCCCACGCCGCGGCCTGGCTCTGCCATAGAAACGGGCCCTCTCCAACAGCCACTGCTGGATCTGGTCTTCCGCTGTTCGTTCATGCCTCCTGTGAAGCCAAACATCGCTAGATCAAACCACTGCTACCATTGACAACACGCACGGGATCGAGATTTTTTTGTTTTTGAAAGTAATAGCAGTAGCGCGGGATATAAGACCCGCTACAACTAATTAGTAGTAGCGTTGTTTGCAACGCACGCTACCGCTAACCATGTATAACAGTAGCGTGTGTCAACACGCGCTACTGCTACAAGTTAGCTGTGGCGCCGTATCAGTAGCGCGGCACCCGCGCTACTCATACACCCAAAACCCACGCTGCTCCTAGGCTTCTCCCTAGTAGTGTAAGGGATATTAAGGCCTCCTTTTAATAGAGAACTGGAATAAGGCATTAACACACGGTGAATACATGAACTCCTCAAACTATGGTCATCACCGAGAAGTGTCCCAACTATTGTCACTCCGGGGTTGCCGGATCATAACACGTAGTAGTGACTGTAACTTGCAAGATCGGATCTAGAACATAGATATAATGGTGATAACATAAATGGTTCAGATCTGAAATCATGGCACCCGGGCCCAAGGTGACAAGCATTAAGCATGGCAAAGTCATAGCAACATCAATCTCAGAACATAATGGATACTAGGGATCATGCCCTAACAAAACTAACTCGATTACATGATGAATCTCATCCAACTCCTCATCGACCAGCGAGCCTACGAAGGAATTACTCACTCCCGGTGGAGAGCATCATGGAATTGGTGACGGAGGAAGGTTGGTGATGACGAAGACCGAAGATTCCCCTCTCCGGAGCCCTAGACGTACTCCAGATCTGGCCTCCCTAAGAAGAATAGGAGGTGGCGGTGGCTCCGTCTCGTGAAACACGATAATTCTTCCTCCCTGATTTTTTCTGGAAATATGTGATTTTATAGCATTGGTTTCAGGGTCTGCGGGGCCAGCAGGTGGGGACAACCCACCTGGGTGTGCTTGAGGGGGGCACACCCTGGTGGGTTGTGCCCACCCAGGTGCCTCCCTCCAGTGGTTCTTGGCCCCAGAAATTATATTTTATTGAATAAAAATCCTCGCAAAGTTTCGTTCCAATCTGAGAACTTTTATTTTTGCACAAAAACAACACCACGGTAGTTCTGCTGAAAACATCGTCAGTCCAGGTTAGTTTCATTCAAATCATGCAAATTATAGTCCAAAACAAGAGGAAAAGCATTAGGAAAAGTAGATACGTCAGAGACGTATCAACTCCCCCATGCTTAAACCTTTGCTTGTCCTCAAGCAATTCAGTTGATAAGCTGAAAGTGAAAAAGAAAAACTTTTATGAACTCTTTTTCTCTTGTTTGCATAAATAAGTTTAAACAACACCAGGTTTTCAGCCAAGATTATAACTAACCATGTCAACAATAACTCGTAAAAATTATATTAACTCATATCAATGACATAATCAGCTAGCAAGCAATAATAAGATATTTCGAACAACAACACATTGTCAAAACAACCATGATATAATATGGCAATAGTGGTATCTCGCCAGCCCTTTCTGAGACCGTAAAACATAAATGCAGAGCACCTCCAAAGTTCAAGCAGCGACTAAACATTGTAATTCAGGTAGAAAATATCCAGTCATGATGCACCCAACATTAGCTACACACAGTGCATGAGCATGAAAACAATGCTCTTAGGTTCTGGCGCTTATCTGAGAAGGTGATGACACAACATAAAAGTAAATAGATAGTCCCTTCGCAGAGCGAAGAAGTGATTTGTAGAGGTGCCAGAGCTCAATTTTTTAAAACAGAGGTAAATGAAAATTTGAGGGATGCACCCTTCTTGTTTACTTCGCGACCATTAGTTATCGGTATCTTCCATGCTAAACACATTAGCTGTGGTTCCCAATCGATAAAGTAAAGGTTATGACTCCGTAGGAGTTTTTGTTTGATTATTTGTAAGCTCTTTTCTTTTTGCAGTTTGGGACTGGGAATCCCTATTACCGCCCCTTCTCGTGCAAGGATGAGTGAATAAACACTCATCATGATATTAACCCGCTTAGCATGGAAGATACTGACTACCTCCTATCGCTCTATGAACAATCCAGGTACACAAAAATATTTGAAGTTTTTAGAGGTGGCACATGCAAATTTACTTAGGATGGCAGGGTAATACCGCATATAGGTATGTATGGTGGACTCATTTGGAATAACTTGGGTTTAAGGTTTTTGATGCACAAGCATAATTTTCACTTAGTACAGGTGAACGCTAGCCAATAGGTTGAGAAAAGACCAGCTAGAGAGCAAGAACGATCATGAACATGCATTATGCATAAGTAACATTGGATACTAGCATGAGTAGGATATGAGCACCATGAACATAAATATCATAGAGGCTATGTTGGTTTTGATTCAACTACATGCATGAACATGTGCCAAGTCAAGCCACTCAAACATTCAGAGGAGGATACCATATCATCATACTACACCACAATCATTTTAACGCAATGTTGACATCCAAGATAAATCATTATCCACTCCTAGCTACTTATGTATGGCATGAGAAACTATAATCTCTAATTGTCATTGCAAACATGTTTGATCATAATAGGCTAAATCATGGATACTAGGTTAAACATATTTACAAAAATAGAACAAGTCGAGTTCATACCCGTTTCTCTCTACCACTGCCAGTTCATCAAATATCATCATTATTGCCTTTCACTTGCACGACCGAATGATATGAAAATAATAATAGTGCAAGAGTGTCGTGGACTAAGCTGGAATCTGCAAACATTTTATTCAAAAGGAGAAGACAAGGTAATATGGGCTCTTTGTTAGATCAACAATAATGCATATGAGAGCCACTCAACATTTTCATCGTGGTTGTAGCGACCCGACCTCAAATGGCCAAGCCTCTGTGTATCTGTGCCATCCCTGGATCGGTATGCTGGCACACACAGTACATCAATGTATATATCAAAGTGCAATCACATGTATAAATAACGTAAAACTGACATATACCTCATAAGTCTCAGCGGAAACAATCGAACGGGTGTGGAGTCCCATCAACGCCAACGGCAAGTTGAGTGTAGACCGTAACCCTACAATGCAACTCTTACTCGTCGTAGAAAATTCCTGCAACATAAGACGTTGCAGCCCTGTAGGTCAGTACATTGAATGTACTGGCAAGTCACATCATAAGAATAACGAACCTATTTGTACATGCAATTTGGCTGGTGGAAAGCTCTAAGTTTAGTTTTTGCATAAAGCTAGTTTTTCCCTAGAATAAAAGATATCATTCTACCACTACTGTATAGCATAGGATGAGTTGGTAAACCCAACTCAATCCATTCCCAAAGTTTCATTTAAACCCAACTGTTTAAATTAAGAGTGATGAGATCTCCCAGCATTTCCACTACTAGATGCTCAAGTTGTCCGTAACCGGGGACACGGCTAATCGATTAGGTTTTAACACTCTACAGAGGTTTGCGCACTTTTCCCCACAAGACTCGATCGCCTCCCTTGAAGTTCTCGCACTGCTTGGTGTTTGAGAACAGGATGACTGAGACATAGTCTTTCGAAAATGTTCCCCCTTAACCCACGGATAGGCAGGTACACCTACATCATTCTACATCTGCTAGCCCATCCCGGAAGGGGTCACACTAACTACTCAACTAAGCCAGAGCCCATATTGGCTTGTGGCTGCACACGTAAGCTTCTAGACATGAGAATACGATTGATCTCTTTGAGCCCGGGCGGACGGACCACTAGTGGTGCACCACCATGGATTTCCCATGCATGCTCCCACTGTACTCCGGCACCATTCAAACCAAACCTCCGCCCAGGTAGTTCATTTACAAGTCTTGGTCCTGATTACTACTTTTTCACTCATGTCTCACCATGAACACTTCCCAATTCCACGTCTACATTTGCGAGGCGGAAATAAACTTACACGGTGGTGACAAGGTTGTATAGATCAGACCTACCTCAAATGAACTACTAGGTAACGGCATAGCCATCTGGCAACAATAAATCCTACCATGCAATCCTACCACAAAAGGACTAAGTGCATAATATAAAACATAGGTGATTGGAAGAATGGTCAAATGTGAACTTGCCTGGTAACAGTTGATGAAGATTATATCACTCTCAGAAATTTACTCAATAGAACTACTCGTCACTCTCCGATGAAAATCTATAAAGTCAAACATTGCATTCACATAAGCAATCATTTCAGAGAACCAAATAACATGCAACATGAAAAGACTCGGAAAATCCAAAGGAACACACAACAGACTTAACTATCGAAAGTAAATACTAAGTGCAAAACAACATAGGGCATGGGTGCCAAAAATTGTGACGTGGACCACAGTGCCTACTAGGCATACGAGTAAAACTACTATGGACAGATCCTAATGTGTGAAAAAATATCGTGAGATAGGTCCAAGTGATAGGGTTTGGCAACGGTGACACGGTGCAAAAAGAATCACATCAATCGGAGCTACGGTTTAGGAGATATGGTCAATTGAAGTTTGAATTCAAATCTGAATAAAGTTCAAATTTGAATTTGGCCAAAAGTTTTCAAAGTTGGTTTTCTGGATAAAGCTATTCGAGACGAACATTTTGCCGCTGGTTTCGTCGAATTTGGAGTTACAGTTAAAAAGATACAACCATTTGAAGTTTAGGGGCTAAACTGAAATTTACAGGGACTTGACTGTGAAAATTTTATTCGTGACCAGGTCCCTAGCCACGTGGCGACTTCCTACTGGCCGAGCAGCATTCGCTGCGGAAGCTATTCGGCGAACGGCCGCTACCTAAGCAAAACAGCTACCGCGGCAAAAAAAACCGAAGACCGGGTTTTTTTAACTAAACCGCACGGTTTATTTAAAACCGTGGTTAACCAAACTAAAACAAAACCGAGCTAATACAAAAAACTGAACGAATGGGAAGAAGCGGGCGGCTTACAGCGAGCCAGGACGGCGAACAGGGGCGGCGGCGCTGGCGTCAGGCGGCGGACGGGCGGTGGCGGCGGTGCTCCTCGGCGGCGGGGGAGGAGACGAACGGGACGGGCACGACGTGGGCAGTCCGGTGGTGGTGACGGCGTGCATCGGGGTGACCCGGACGGGCAGAGCGAAGTGCGGCGTCTCCGTGCTCCGGCGAGGACGCAGGTCATGGGGACAATGTCTCTGGCGAACCTAGGGGAAAAATGAGATGTCAACTAGGTGCGGAAGAACATGGGGAGTAGTTTGACGGAGTTTGAGGCCTCGGGGTGGCTTACGGTCGTCGAGCTCCTCCGGCGAACGGAGCTCCAGCCGGCGAGATCCAACTGACGAAGGCGACGCCTGTGATGTGCGAGAGGACGAGAGAATTGGCAGAACGGAGAGAGGGGGTCTTGGGGGTTTTATAGGCGCGGTCAGGAGCTCGGGGAGCGAGGGATAAGCTCTATCCCTAGAGCTTCAGCCGGCAGGTTCGGGCGTGCGTGTGCTCATCCAGCGGGGTCTGCAGGAGGTTAGGGACGATGGGCGGGCCCCATGCGTCAGCGGCAGCAGCAGGTAGCGAGCGAAGGGAGGAGCTGGCGGCTCGTGCGTGCGGCCCTAGGGCGCTTGCCGCTGGCTGCCCTAGCGCTACAGCTGGGCCTTGGCCTAGCTGGCCTGTGGCTGGGCCAGTCGGTGCGCCCCTGGGCCGAAGTGGCCTCGGTCCAGGTAGTGCGGTGTGGGTGCGTGTTTTTTTTGTTTTTTTGTTACAGAAAACGTGGTGAGGTCAAAAACAACTCCAACGAATTCATAAAAATTCCATAGTAATTCCTAAAATCACTATTGATAATATATAGAATAATGAACATTAATCCCATCACATATAATTTTGATTTTTTTATCTAATGCAGTAAATGCACTTTTTGCCAAGAAAATAAATACCAAATAAACTCCAAAAAACCAAATAATATTATAATGAATTCTCCAGCTCCTTTTTGTTTGAGGAAGTCATTCTATCCTCTCTCCTTTATTTCTCTTGAGTGGAAAATAATATTTGAATATCCCAGAAAACTCCAAAATGCAATAAATCATGAGATGCAAATGATTTCAAATATTGTTAAAATAACTTCTATTGGTTTCATAATCCATTTCCATATTTTCTTTCTGATATTTGAAGGAGTCCTATTTCCTTCTCTCTTTATTTTATTTTAATGAATGGAAATGTTTTTGAAACTCAAAACGAAAAACTTTCCAAAAGTGAACCAAATGAAATTCAAAAGTGCTCCTCATCACTTCCCACTCTATTTCATATATTTTAAAGAAGTCCTATTCTCTTCTCTCATGAAAATCCTTGAGTGGCATAAAGTCTCTGAGTTGGACTATTGTTCAAATGGAATTCAAATCTACTTCAAAACCCCCTTTTTTCATTTCTTTAAATGGAAGAAGTCATACTATCTCCACTCTAGGGTTTTGTGATGAAATGAATTTGAATTCATGGAGATCAAAATTCAAAAAGTTTTGGGAAAGTCCTTTTATTCCCTCTCATTCAACTTTCAAAAAAGTTTCTATTTCCACTCAATTTCACACAATCAACCACACAACAATCACAATTATTTATTTAATATAACATTCCAAAATTTAGAATTTTGGGATGTTACAGTGGTCTTCTCCTCGGTATGACTCAAATAGAAAGAAAAAGAGATTCAGAGAAACACACTAAAATGTTTTTGGAGTTTTTGTTTTTTCTTAAGCAAGCAAATAAAAGGGAAAATAAAAAACGAGAAAAAACTATTTACACGGGAAAGCTCCCAACAAGTAAAAGAAGAATAAGGAAATCTTTTTGAATTTTTTTAGTGCTACAACAATTTAAACTAGGAAGAAAACTGAAAAGAAGAAGTAAATATATTTTTGGATTTTCTCAAAGTTTTTCAAACACACAAGAAGAAAACGAGAAAATAAATTTAACATGGATAATACAGTGAAAGAGTGTGGACACCGACAACTGAAATGAGATGTGTGAACATGAATGTAATGTCGATGGAAATACGTGCTCCCCCCAAGCTTAGGCTTTTGGCCTAACTTGCTAATCAGTCAGTAGCCTGCATAATGATCGGAGTGATAGCTCACGGAGGCTCTTGGTGCGGATGCCTCAACCCGCTGTGTTATGAGCATGGGCCTCATTCTCAAGAACAAAATATCTTCCCTTACTGTGAACATCAAAGAGAGCAGGTGCAGGCAAATATGTGTCCATAACGGAACTTTTATTAAACAACATGTTATAAGTGAAACTATGGGGTTCACCACTAAGGATCTAATGACGTTTCATAGCATCAAAGTCTAAGTACTGCGTGGGTAAAATTGGGTCATAAGGCAAAGGGGAAACACCCAGCTCTCTCGCTAAGCGTGTGGCATAAATCCCACCATAAAATATCCACTACTAGCGTTATGTTGCAATCTACGTGCAACAATAGCTCCAAGGTTATAACTTTTGTCACCGGTGAGAGCGGTGCGTATGAGGCTCAAGTCTGGAGCACAAAGTGTACTACAATCCTGTTTACCTACAATACATTTTCCATTAAATAAAGCAAAGTACTGGATTGAGGGAAAATGAATGCTCTTTATTCTACCCTGTGTCACTCCCCTAGTCTCACCATAGCAATGACTAGTCATGAATATCTCAAACTCAGATCTTGGTGGTTCGTCAAGCGAACCCCGGAATGGGATTTTGCAGCAGTAGGTAAATGGATTTTCATACAGTTTAAACGACACCCTAGACTCACGGGGATGGAATTAAAACCCTTTGGTAAATGATTCAGTGAGAGTGAGGTGTTGGTTGCACTTATCTGAAATGTACCGAGCTCGTCATTGTGAACATATTGCTCAAATTCTTCCTTAATGCTCACACGCAACATATAATCATTGCATGGCCATAAGCATGTTTTGGTGGCGGCAACTCATATGGAACTTTCGCTTGGTTCAACATAAGAACGACGAGAGGAGCTGCTACTAGAAGATGCCTTCGAGGATCTCCTCCTCGAAGAACTCCTTCCAAAGAGGTTCATCATATTCACGTACAATTTTCTGAAAAATTTTGGGCCACAAAAATTTGTTAACAAAACTTCACAAGATTGAAAGCAACTACTCATAGGGATGCATAGAGGCCATATCAAGCATTCAAACTACTTAGAACTCTAAGAATTCAACATGCAAGCTCATCTATAGTAGCACCAAGAGTAGCTAATTATTCAAAATATAAACCACTAAAGAAAAAACTAATTGGACCAACAGAGGAGTCACATACCAAGCAACAATCCCCTGAAACAGTTTCTAGAACGGAGCTTCGAGCAAAGATATCGAAATCCACGGGTTTGAGAGGAAGAACACAAGAGAGAGCGAGAGCAATTGTGATTTTTTTCTTGAGGTAGGTGGTGATGTGGGATGAAGAGGTAAGTGAGGGGGGCCACGTAGGGACCAAAACCCACCAGGGCATGCCTGGGGGTCTTGGCGCGCCCAGGTGGGTTGTGCCCACCTGGTGGACCTCCCTCTGATGTTATTTGCACCAAAAATTCTTAAATATTCAGAAAAAATCGTATTAAAATTTCAGAGCATTCCGAGAACTTCTATTTTTGGGTCATTTTTTTATTGCACAGGAAATTCAGAAAATAGATAAAACATGGCCTTTTATTTTATTTAACTAATAAAAATAGAAAACAAAAGATAAGGACAAAAGGTAGTGCTCACTAAATTCATCAACTTCATACCTCTAAAAATGATCCACTAATAAGGTTGATCAAGTCTTATTATAACCACTTTCGAATAGCATGAAACCGAAGAACTTCCGTAAATCAGTAAGTTGCCTCAACGGGGATATGAATGTCCCCAACAATAAGCATTTCGTATTTCTTTTTAACAGTAGGTAGAGGTAGTTGAAAACTTCCAATAATGATTGTCGGAGATGTTTCAATAACATTAATACCATTCACTTGGAATTGTTTCTTCGGAAAGTGCACCCTATGCTCATTACCATTGATATGAAAAGTGACCTTACTTTTATTGCAATCAATAACAGCCCCTGCAGTATTCAAAAAGGGTCTACCAAGGATAATCGACATCTTGTCTGATACGTCTCCAACGTATCTATAGTTTTTTATTGTTCCATGCTGTTATATTATCGTTCTTGGATGTTTTACAATCATTTTATATCATTTTTTGGTACTAACCTATTGACATAGTGTCAAGTGCCAGTTGCTATTTTTTGCTTGTTTTTTACATCGTAGAAAATCAATACCAAACGGAGTCCAAATGCAACAAAACTTTTTGTGGATTTTTTATGGACCAAAAGACACCTAATGGGCCGGAGAAGCACCTGGGGGGGGGGGTGCCCCGAGGGGGGCACAACCCACAAGGGAGCGCCTGGGCCCCCAGGTGTGCCCAGGTGGGTTGTGCCCACCTCGGTGGCCTCTTGCACCGCCTCTTTGCTCTATAAATAGCCCAATATTCCAGAAACCCTAGGGGAGTCGACGAAAATCAATTCCAGCCGCGCAAGTTCCAGAAACACCAGATCCAGTCTAGACACCATCACGGAGGGGTTCATCATCCTCATTGGTGCCTCTCCGATGATGCGTGAGTACTCTTTTGTAGACCTTTGGGTCTGTTTTTTTGATAGAAAGACTATAAGGGAGGCCCCTACAGTATAGTTGGTGCAACAAACCCAAATTGCAAGTACCATGCCTTGAACCTGGGTGGGTGGGAAGGCATCAACCCCTTCCCACCACTAGGCTATGCCTTAGTCTGCACCTTCGGGTCTGTAGTTAGTAGCTAGATGGCTTTCTCTCTCTCTTTTGATTCTCAATACAATGGTCTCTTGGAGATCCATATGATGTAACTCTTTTTGCGGTGTGTTTGTTGGGATCCGATGAACTTTGAGTTTAGGATCAGATCTATGTTTTTATCCATGAAAGTTATTTGAGTCTTTTGATCTCTTATATGCATGATTACGTATAGCCTCGTATTTCTTCTCCGATATTTGGATTTTGTTTGGCCAACTTGATCTATTTATCTTGCAATGGGAAGAGGTGCTTTGTGATGGGTTCGATCTTACGGTGCTTGATCCCAGTGACAGAAGGGGAACCGACACGTATGTATCGTTGCTATTAAGGATAACAAGATGGGGTCTATTTCTACATAAATCGATCTTGTCTACATCATGTCATCATTCTTATTGCATTACTCCGTTTCTCCATGAACTTAATACACTAGATGCATGCTGGATTGAGGTCGATGTGTGGAGTAATAGTAGTAGATGCAGGCAGGAGTCGGTCTACTAATCTTGGACGTGATGCCTATATAATGATCATTGCCTGGATATCGTCATGATTATTTGAAGTTCTATCAATTGCCCAACAGTAATTTGTTTACCCACTGTTTGCTATTTTTCTCAAGAGAAGCCACTAGTGAAACCTACGGCCCCCGGGTCTCTTCTTTATTATATTTGCCTTAGCAATTTATTTTTATTTGCTTTTATTTTCAGATCTATTAATCCAAAAACCCAAAAATACCTTGCTGCAATTTTTATTTATTTATTTTATCTTGCATTCCCGCGAGATCCATTTATCCAATCTAGTACAATTTTACCTATCTTTTTACCCATGAGGGATTGACAACCCCTCTCCTACATCGGGTTGCAAGTATTTGTTCTTTGTGTGCAAGAGCTGTTTACATGATGTTGCGTGGTTCTCCTACTGGTTCGATAACCTTGGTCTAATCACTCAGGGAAATACCTACCGTTGTTGTGCTGAATCATCCCTTCCTTTTTGGGGAAATACCGACGTAGTTCAAGCAAACATCATTGTCGTCCTTGGGCATCTCAAGTATAACAAAGTCAGTCAAGATAGTAACATTAGCAACAACCACAGGCACATCCTCGCAAATACCGATAGGTATGGCAGTTGATTTGTCAGTGATAACCCACAAGTATAGGGGATCACAACAGCTTTCGAGGGTAGAGTATTCAACCCAAATTTATTGATTCGACACAAGGGGAGCCAAAGAATATTCTCAAGTATTAGCAGCTGAGTTGTCAATTCAACCACACCTGGAAACTTAGTATCTGCAGCAAATTGTTTAGTAGCAAAGTAATATGATAGTGGTGGTAGCGGCAACAAAAGTAAAGACAGCAAAAGTAATGTTTTTGGTATTTTGTAGTGATTGTAACAGTAGCAGCGGGAAAAGTAAATAAGCGAGAACCAGTACATGGAAAGCTCGTAGGCACCGGATCAGTGATGGATAATTATGCCAGATGCGGTTCATCATGTAACAGTCATAACATAGGGTGACACAGAACTAGCTCCAATTCATCCGTATATAGTCATACGTGCTTATGGAAAAGAACTTGCATGACATCTTTTGTCCTACCCTCCCGTGGCAGCGGGGTCCTATTGGAAACTAAGGGATATTAAGGCCTCCTTTTAATAGAGAACCGGAACAAAGCATTAGCACATAGTGAATACATGAACTCCTCAAACTATGGTCATCACCGGGAGTGGTCCTGATTATTGTCACTTCGGGGTTGCCGGATCATAACACATAGTAGGTGACTATGGACTTGCAAGATTGGATCAAGAACTCACATATATTCATGAAAACATAATAGGTTCAGATCTGAAATCATGCCACTCGGGCCCTAGCGACAAGCATTAAGCATAGCAAAGTCATAGCAACATCAATCTCAGAACATAATGGATACTAGGGATCAAACCCTAACAAAACTAACTCGATTACATGATAAATCTCATCCAACCCATCACCGTCCAGCAAGCCTATGATGGAATTACTCACGCCCGTCGGTGAGCATCATGAAATTGGTGATGGAGGATGGTTGATGATGACGACGGCGAAGAATCCCCCTCTCCGGAGCCCCGAACGGACTCCAGATCAGCCCTCCCGAGAGGTTTTAGGGCTTGGCGGTGGCTCCGTATCGTAAAACACGATGATTTCTTCTCTCTGATTTTTTTCTCTCTGAAAGCAAATATATGGAGTTGGAGTTGGCATCGGAGGGCATCCAAGGGGCCCATGAGGTAGGGGGGCGCGCCCTAAGGGGGGGGGGTGCCCCCACCCTCGTGGACAGGGTGTGGGCCCCCTGGTCTTCATCTTTGGTGAGGATTTTTTATTATTTTTTCTAAGATGCTCCGTGGAGTTTCAGGTCATTCCGAGAATATTTGTTTTTTGCACATAAAACAACACCATGGCAATTCTGCTGAAAACAACGTCAGTCCGGGTTAGTTCCATTCAAATCATACAAGTTAGAGTCCAAAACAAGGGCAAAAGTGTTTGGAAAAGTAGATATGATGGAGACTTATCAACTCCCCCAAGATTAAACCCTTGCTTGTCCTCAAGCAATTCAGTTGACAAACTGAAAGAAAGAAAGAAAAAGTTTTACAAACTCTGTTTGCTCTTGTTGTTGTAACTATGTCAAGCCAGCATTCAAGTTTTCAACATAGATCATAACTAACCACATTTGCAATAATTCTCGGGTCTCATAATTACTCATATCAATAACATGATCAACTAGCAAGCCATAATAATAAATCTCGGATGACAACACTTTCTTAAAACAATCATAATATGATATAACAAGATGGTATCTCGCTAGCCCTTTCTAAGACCGCAAAACATAAATGCAGAGCACCTTTAAAGATCAAGGACTGACTAGACATTGTAATTCATGGTAAAAGAGATCCAATCATAGTCACACCCAACATAGATTAATAGTGATGAATGCAAATGACAGCTGTGCTCTCCAGCTAGTGCTTTTTAATAAGAGGGTGATGACTCAACATAAAAGTAAATGGATAGGCCCTTTGCAGAGGGAAGCAGGGATTTGTAGAGGTGCTAGAGCTCGGTTTTGAAATAGAGATATATTGTATTTTGAGCGGTATACTTTCATTATCAACCTAACAACTAAGAGATGGCGATATCTTCCATGCTAAACACATTATAGCCGGTTCCCAAACAGAATGGTAAAGTTTATACTCCCCCTCCACCAACAAGCATCAATCCATGGCTTGCTCGAAACAACGAGTGCCTCCAACATACATCAGGTCCCAGGGGGAGTTTTGTTTGCAATTAATTTTGATTTAGTTTGCATAAAGCATGTGACTGGGCATCCCGGTGACCAGCCATTTTCTCGTGAGTGAGGAGCGGAGTCCACTCCTCTTGAGAATAACCCTCCTAACACGGAAGATAAGGACATCCTTGGTTGATACATGAGCTATTCGAGCATACAAAACAGAATGTTTATTTGAAGGTTTAGAGTTTGGCACATACAAATTTACTTGGAACGGCAGGTAGATACCGCATATAGGAAGGTATGGTGGACTCATCTGGAATAACTTTGGGGTTTAAGGGATTGGATGCACAAGCAGTATTCCCGCTTAGTACAAGTGAAGGCTAGCAAAAGACTGGGAAGCGACCAACTAGAGAGCGACAACAACCATGTACATGCATTAAAATTAATAAACATTGGATGCAAGCATGAGTAGGATATAATCCACCATGAACATAAATATCATGAAGGCTATGTTGATTTTGTTTCAACTACATGCGTGAACATGCGCCAAGTCAAGTCACTTAAATCATTCAAAGGAGGATACCACCCCATCATACCACATCATAATCATCACAATAGCATGTTGGCACACAAGGTAAATCATTATAACTCATAGCTAATCAAGCATGGCACAAGCAACTACGATCTCTAATTGTCATTGCAAACATGTTTATTCATAATAAGCTGAATCAAGAACGAGGGACTCATCATATTTAGAAAAACAAAAGAGGTCGAGTTCATACCAGCTTTTCTCATCTCAGTCAGTCCATCATATATCATCATAATTGCCTTTCACTTGCACGACCGAACGGTGTGAATAATAATAAGAGTGTACGTGTATTGGACTAAGCTGGAATCTGCGAGCATTCAATAAACAGGAGAAGACAAGGCAATATGGGCTCTTGGTTAAATCAACAATAATGCATATAAGAGCCACTTCAACAATTTAATTATGGTCTTCTCCTACTGACCCCCAAAGAAAATAAAAGAAATAAAACTATTTACACGGGAAAGCTCCCAACAAGCAAAAGAAGAACGGGAAATATTTTTGGGTTTTCTTTTTAATTATTACTACTACAGCAGAAAAATAAACTACTACTATTTTTTTGGTTTTTCTTAAGGTTTAACAAACACACAAGAAGAAAGCAGGAAAAAGAAACTAAACTAGCATGGATATTACAGTGAAAAAGTATGATCACCGACATCTAGCAACGAGTGTGTGTGAACATAAATGTAATGTCGGTGAGAAATACGTACTCCCCCAAGCTTAGGCTTTTGGCCTAAGTTGGTCTATTGCCAGGGATAGCCTGGCGGATACCCGTAGGTGTAGCTGGGGTCGTACTGTAACGAAGAAGAAGAAGGCTCTGATTGCCATTGGCTGGCAATCATCTCCGGATCCCACTGATAGTTAGACTGCCGTGAAGGATCAAATTGTGGTTCCGGTTCTGGCTCCTCGGCTGGTGCAGGGTTCTGGTAGGCGTGAATAGCCGTCAACGGAACAAGGTACGTGCCTACAGTCAAATCAAACAAAGAAGGAGCAGGCAGGATAATAGTCTCGGGATGATGTTTGTTAAAGAACAATTGATATTTAAGCTCTCCTGCCCTATTCTTAACAATAAAATCATGTGCCACCATACTTTTATGATCTAGATAAATACGGGGCAGCACCTTTTCTTCCTTCTCAGCATGCCTAATAGGTATGTTAAAATGTACGGCTAGGCGTGTAGCATAGATGCCTCCAAAGATGGGGCCTTTGGTACGGTTCATACTTAACCGTCTAGCAATAATACCGCCCATACTAAAAGTGTTATCACTGTATAAACCGTGGAGCAGAATAATTATATCAGGGATACTAAGGTTTCCACAGTTCCCGCGTCCAATTAAACAACGACTAGCAAATAATGCAAAGTAACGTAAAACGGGAAAATGTATGCTAGTGATTCGTGCATCAGAAACCTTCCTAGTTTCTCCTACAGTGATAGTATCAATAAACCCAACCACATCATCATGATGTGGTTCTTCTGTCTTGCCCTCAAAAGGGACTAAACAAATCCGACAAAAATCATAAAGTGACATCTCCTTATGCTCATCATATAAATGAAACTCCACCGTAGGTGGTGAGTTCCTAGAATGAAAATGAAAGTTTTGCACAAAGGTATTTGTGAGTAAGAGATGCTGATCGCATTGGTCATGGAGGAAAGCGGCGAGGCCTGCATTGTGAGCCAATTCATGAAAATCTTCATAGATACCGGCTGCTCTCGAGAAATCATCAGAAGGCCATTCACACGCCCGAATCTCCGCGGTGCGCGGCAAATTATACTTAGGCTTTGGTGCATTTTCCTTCGAGCTTTGGCTCGATGAGCCCCTCAATAATCTCCTCATCATTTTCTGAAAAATTCTGAAATTTTTAGTAACTTCAAAATAAAAGTAAACCAAACTCAATAATATTGATAGCAACTACTCCTACAAGTGCCTAAGGCCTATATCATGCATCAAAACTACCTTTGACCATACAAATTTGACATGCAAGCTCAAGAACAGGGTCACCTAAGCAGCAAAAATTTGCAAAGAATAAAGCACTAGAACAAAAACTAATTGTACCAATGGAGGAGTCACATACCAAGGAACAATCTCCCCAAGCAGTTTTGCGAGAGGTGCTTTGAGCAAGGAGATCGAAAATCACAGCAAAAGTGGCTGGAACTCGTGCTTGAGTTGGTTTTTCGGGTTTGTGTGAGACAGAGGAAGAAGATGGGTGCTAGGATAAGTGGAGGAGGGCCACTGTGGGCCCACGAGGCAGGGGGGCGCGCCCTAGAGGGGGGCGCGCCCACCACCCTCGTGGCCAGGTGACAGCTCCTCCCGCGGCAATTTTTGCACAGTAAATCCTCAAATATTCCCGAAAAAATCATATTAAATTGGCATGGCATTCTGAGGACTTTTATTTTCGGGATATTTTTATATTGCATGGATAAGTCAAGAAACAGACAGAAAAATACTATTTTTACTTTATTTCTACTAATTAACAGAAAATATAGAGAGGGTACAGAAGGTTGTGCTTCTAGTTTCATCCATCTCATGCTCATCAAAAAGAATTCACTAACAAGGTTGATCAAGTCTTGTTAACAAACTCATTCCGATAATCATGAAACCGGAGAAATTTCGAATAACACTAAGTTACCTCAATGGGGATATGCACATCCCCTATAATAAGTATATCATATTTCTTTTTGACAGTAGGAAGAGGAAATTCAAAACCTCCAATTATAATCGATGGAATTTTTCCAATGGAGTTGATACTATGAACTTGAGGTTGTTTCCTCGGAAAGTGTATCATATGCTCATTACCATTAACATGAAAAGTGACATTGCCTTTGTTGCAATCAATAATAGCCCCTACAATATTAAGAAAAGGTCTTCCAAGAATAATATACATACTATCATCCTCGGGAATATCAAGAATAACAAAGTCCGTTAAAATAGTAACGTTTGCAACCACAACAGGCACATCCTCACAGATACCGACAGGTATAGTAGTTGATTTATCAGCCATTTGCAAATACATTTCAGTAGGTGTCAGCTTATTCAAGTCAAGTCTACGATATAAAGAGAGAGGCATAACACTAACACCGGCTCCAAGATCACATAAAGCAGTTTTAATATAATTTCTTTTAATGGAGCAAGGTATAGTAGGTACTCCGGGATCTCCAAGTTTTTTGGTATTCCACCCTTAAGAGTATAATTAGCAAGCATGGTGGAAATCTCAGCTTCCGGTATCTTTCTTTTATTAGTAATGATATCCTTCATATATTTAGCATAAGGATTTGTTTTGAGCACATCAGTTAATCGCATACGCAAAAAGATAGGCCTAATCATTTCAGCAAAGCGCTCAAAATCCTCATCATCCATTTTCTTGGATGGTTTTGGAGGAAAAGGCATGGGTTTCTGAACCCAAGGTTCCCTTTCTTTACCATGTTTTCTAGCAACAATGTCTCTTTTATCATAACGTTGATTCTTTGATTGTGGGTTATCAAGATCAACAGCAGGTTCAATTTCTACATCATTATCATTACTAGGTTGAGCATCATCATGAACATCATCATTAATATTTTCATTAGGTTCATGTTCATTACCAGATTGTGTTTCAACATCAGACGTAGAGATATCATTTGGATTATTAGGTGGTTCAGCAATAGGTTCACTAGAAGTTTGCACAGTTCTATCATTTTTCTTTTTCTTCTTTTTAGAAGAACTAGGAACATCAATATTATTTCTCTGAGAATCTTGCTCGATTCTCTTAGGGTGGCCTTCAGGATACAAAGGTTCTCGAGTCATTCTACCAGTTCTAGTAGCCACTCTAACAGCATAATCATTTTTCTTACTATTCATTTCATCAAGCACTTCTTTTTGAGCTTTAAGCACTTGTTCTACTTGAGTGGTAACCATAGAAGCATGTTTGCCAACAAGTTTAAGTTCACCTTTAATATTAGCCATACAATCACCCATGCGTCTAATCATATAAGCATTTTCTTTTAATTATCTACCAAAATAAGCATTGAGGTCGTCTTGCTTAAACATAAAATTATCAAACTCATCCAAGCATTGGATAGCAATTTTAGTAGGAGGGACTTCAGCTTTATCATACCTATAGAGAGAATTTACCTTTACTACCTGTGTCGGGATATCGAGATCAGGAGGTTCTTCAATAAATAAAGAATTGAGATCATATGTTTCTTCAACAGGCGGTATATTAAAACCATGTATTTCTTCAATAGGAGGTAAATTCTTAACATCTTCAGCTTTAATACCTTTTTCTTTCATAGATTTCTTTGCCTCTTGCATATCTTCGGGACTGAGAAATAGAACACCTCTCTTCTTCGGAGTTGGTTTAGGAATAGGCTCAGTAATTGGAGCAGGAGCTGGCTCAGGAGGTGCCCAATTATTTTCATTTGTCAACATATTATTCAATAGAATTTCAGCTTCATCCGGTGTTCTTTCCCTGAAAAGAGAACCAGCACAACTATCCAGGTAATCTCTGGAAGCATCGGTTAGTCCATTATAAAAGATATCAAGTATTTCAGGTTTCTTAAGAGGATGATCAGGCAAAGCATTAAGTAACTTGAGAAGCCCCCCAAGCTTGTGGGAGACTCTCTTCTTTAATTTGCACGAAGTTGTATATTTCCCTCAAAGCAGCTTGTTTCTTATGAGCAGGGAAATATTTAGCAGAGAAGTAATAAATCATATCCTGGGGACTACTCACACAACCAGGATCAAGAGAATTAAACCATATCTTAGCATCACCCTTTAATGAGAACGGAAATATTTTGAGTATATAAAAGTAACATGATCTCTCGTCATTAGTGAACAGGGCAGCTATATCATTTAACTTAGTAAGATGTGCCACAATAGTTTCATATTCATAGCCATAAAACGGATCAGATTCCACCAAAGTAATTATATCAGGATCAACAGAGAATTCGTAATCCTTATCAGGAACACAAATAGGTGAAGTAGCAAAAGCAGGGTCGGGTTTCATTTGATCTCTAAGTGATTCTTTGTTCCATTTAACTAATAACCTCTTAAGCTCATATCTATCTCTACAAGCTAAAATAGCGGCAGAAGATTCCATATGAGAAAAATAACCCTCAGGGATAACAGGCATATTTTCATCATCACTATCATCATCGTATTCAGATTCAATAATTTCTTTTTATCTAGCCCTAGCAATTTGTTCATCAAGAAGTTCACCAAGGGGCACAGTAGTATTAGGCATAGAAGCAGTTTCATCATAAGTATCATGCATAGCAGAAGTGGCATCATCAATAACATGCGACATATCAGAACGAATAGCAGAAGCAGGTGTAGGTGTCGCAAACTTACTCATAACAGAAGGCGAATCAAGTGCAGAGCTAGATGGCAGTTCCTTACCTCCCCTCGTAGTTGAGGGGTAGATCTTCGTTTTTGGATCTCTCAAGTTCTTCATAGTGATAAGTAAATATAAATCCCAAGTGACTCAAAGAATAGAGCTATGCTCCCCGGCAACGGCGCCAGAAATTTGTCTTGATAACCCACAAGTATAGGGGATCACAACAGCTTTCGAGGGTAGAGTATTCAACCCAAATCTATTGATTCAACACAAGGGGAGCCAAAGAATATTCTCAAGTATTAGCAGCTGAGTTGTCAATTCAACCACACTTGGAAACTTAGTATCTGCAGCAAAGCGTTTAGTAGCAAAGTAATATGATAGTGGTGGTAGCGGCAACAAAAGTAAAGACAGCAAAAGTAATGTTTTTGGTATTTTGTAGTGATTGTAACCGTAGCAGCGGGAAAAGTAAATAAGCGAGAACCAGTATATGGAAAGCTCGTAGGCACCGGATCAGTGATGGATAATTATGCCGGATGCGGTTCATCATGTAACAGTCATAACATAGGGTGACACAGAACTAGCTCCAATTCATCAATGTAATGTAGGCATGTATTCCGTATATAGTCATACGTGCTTATGGAAAAGAACTTGCATGACATCTTTTGTCCTACCCTCCCGTGGCAGCGGGGTCCTATTGGAAACTAAGGGATATTAAGGCCTCCTTTTAATAGAGAACTGAAACAAAGCATTAGCACATAGTGAATACATGAACTCCTCAAACTATGGTCATCACCGGGAGTGGTCCCGATTATTGTCACTTCGGGGTTGCCGGATCATAACACATAGTAGGTGACTATAGACTTGCAAGATTGGATCAAGAACTCACATATATTCATGAAAACATAATAGGTTCAGATCTGAAATCATGGCACTCGGGCCCTCGTGACAAGCATTAAGCATAGCAAAGTCATAGTGACATCAATCTCAGAACATAATGGATACTAGGGATCAAACCCTAACAAAACTAACTCGATTACATGATAAATCTCATCCAACCCATCACCGTCCAGCAAGCCTACGATGGAATTACTCACGCACGGCGGTGAGCATCATGAAATTAGTGATGGAGGATGGTTGATGATGACGACGACGACGAATCCCCCCTCTCCGGAGCCCCGAACGGACTCCAGATCAGCCCCCGAGAGGTTTTAGGGCTTAGCGGCGGCTCCGTATCGTAAAACGCGATGATTTCTTGTCTATGATTTTTTCTCTCCGAAAGCAAATATATAGAGTTGGAGTTGGCATCGGAGGGCATCCAGGGGGCCCACGAGGTAGGGGGGCGCGCCCTAGGGGAGCCCCCCCACCCTCATGGACAGGGTGTGGGCCCCCTGGTCTTCATCTTTGGCGAGGATTTTTTATTAGTTTTTCTAAGATGTTCCGTGGAGTTTCAGGTCATTCCGAGAATATTTGTTTTCTGCACATAAAACAACACCATGGCAATTCTGCTGAAAACAACGTCAGTCCGGGTTAGTTCCATTCAAATCATACAAGTTAGAGTCCAAAACAAGGGCAAAAGTGTTTGGAAAAGTAGATACGACGGAGACGTATCAGTCAGCCATTTGCAAAGATATTTCAGTAGGTGTGAGTTTATTCAAATCAAGTCTTTTATATAAAGAGAAGGGCATAACACTAACACCAACTCCTAAATCACATATAGCAGTTTTCACGTAATTTCTTTTGATGGAGCAAGGTATAGTTGGTATCCCTGGATCTCCAAGTATTTTAGGTACTCCATCTTTAAAAGTATAATTAGCAAGCATGGAGGAGATTTCAGCTTTCGGTATTTTTCTCTTATTGGTGATGATGTCTTTCATGTACTTTTCATAAGGAGGCATCTTTAAGATATCAGTCAAGCGAGTATGCAAGACTGGCCTCAGCATTTCAGCAAACCGTTCAAATTCTTCATCATCTTTCTTTTTATTTGACTTTGGTGGAAAGGGCATAGGTTTTTGAACCCATGGTTCTCTTTCCTTACTGTGTTTTCGAGCAACAAAGTCTCTTTTATCATATCTTTTATTCTTGGGTTGTGGGTTATCAAGATCAACTGTTGGTTCTATCTCAACATCATTATCTGGTTCTTTATTATTTGTTTGAGTATCTTCACGAACCTCATCATTATCTTTTTCATGATCAGAGGGTGAGTGTTCATTACCCGATCGAGTTTCAGCATCAGAGATAGAAACTTCATTATCATTATCAGGAGGTTTTTCTACTTTAGGTTCACTAGAGGCATGCAAAGTCCTATCATTTTTCTTCTTCTTTTTCTTTTTAAAAGGACTAGGTGCATCAGTGTTAATTCTTTGAGAGTATTGTTCAATTCTTTTTGGGTGTCCCTCAGGATAAAGTGGTTCCTAAGTCATCCTACCTCCTCTAGTCATTACTCTAACAGCATGATCATTGATATTATTATTCATTTCATCTAACAACTCTCTTTGAGATTTAGCAACTTGTTCTAATTGAGTTTGAACCATAGAAGCATGCTTCCCAACACCTCTAACATCATTTGAGATTCTAAATAACAAGTCACTCAAGCGAGCAATCATATCAGAATTATATTTCAATTGTTTCTTAACATTGGCATTGAAGTGACCTTGCTTTCTAATGTAATTTTCAAACTCATAAAGGCATTGGCTAGGGTTCATATTGTGAGGATTATCATTATCACTGAATTTCATTAGATAATTTACCTCTACCACCTTGGGTGGTGGTGGTGTATCAAGCCCATGTATTTCTTTAATAGGTGGTAATTTGTTACATCCTCAGCTTTAATACCTTTTTCTCTCATAGATTTATTTGCCTCTTGCATATCTTCAGGACTGAGATATAAGATACCCCTGTTCTTCAGAGTGGGTTTAGGTGGTGGTTCAGGAAGAGTCCAATCATCATAATTTTTCAATATGTTATTTAATAATTCTTCAGCTTGCCCAATCGTTCGTTCCCTGAAAACACAACCAGCACAACTATCTAGGAAATCCCTAGAAGCATCGGTTAGTCCATTATAGAAGATATCGAGTATTTCATTTTTCTTAAGAGGATGATCAGGCAAAGCATTAAGCAATTGGAGAAGCCTCCCCCAAGCTTGTGGGAGACTCTCTTCTTCAATTTGCACAAAGTTAAATATTTCCTGTAAGGCAGCTTGTTTCTTATGAGCAGGGAAATATTTTTTAGAGAAGTAATAAATCATGTGCTGGGCACTACACACACAACCAGGAGCAAGAGTATTGTACCAAGCTTTAGCATCACCCTTTAATGAGAACGAGAATAATTTGAGAATATAATAATTGCGAATTTTCTCATCATGAGCAAAAAGGGTGGCTATGTCATTCAACTTAGTAAGATGTGCCACAACAGTTTCAGATTCATAACCATGGAAAGGATTAGATTCAACCAAAGTAATTAACTCTAGGTCGACAGAGAATTCGTAATCCTTATCGTCAACAAAGATAGTTGAAGTAGCAAACTAAGGATCACATTTCATTCTAGCATTCAAAGTCTTGTCTTTATACTTGCATAATATTTTTTCTAGATCATCTCTATCCTTACAAGCAAGAATGTCTCTAGTTGTCTCCTCATTCATAACATAGCCTTCCAGTACCTTAGGCAATTCATATCTAGGGGGGCTAGTTCTGATAGGTGTTTCAAGATTTTTAGTTTCAAGCTCTTCATTAGTTTCAACAATTTCATCAGTTTCAGCATTCTCAAAAGCTTTAGTTCTAGCAATTTGTTCATCAAGAAATTCACCTAGTGGCATATTATCATCAATCAAGGTACTAGCATCATCATAAATATCATTCATAACAGAAGTAGCATCATCAATAACTTGCAACATATCAGGATTAATAGCATGTGGTGGTGTTGGAAGTTTACTTATAACAGAAGGTGAATCAAGTGCGGAGCTAGATGGCAGTTCCTTACCTCCCCTCGTCTTAGAGGAAAAAAAAATCTTGGTCTTAGCATCCTTCAGATTCTTCATAGTGATAATTTGATAATAATCCCAAGTGACTGGACAAATATAGCTATGCTCCCGGGCAACGGCGCTAGAAAAAGGTCTTCATAACCCACAAGTATAGGGATCACAACAGTTTTCCAAGGTAGAGTATTCAACCCAAATTTATAGATTTGACACAAGGGGAGCCAAAGAATATTTGCAAGTATTAGCAACTGAGTTTCCAATTCAATCACACCTGGAGATTAATTATCTGCAACAAAGTGATCAGTAGCACAGTAATATGATAGCTTTGATAGTAGTGGTAGCAGCAATAGTAACAGTAACAGTGATGCTAATAGTTTTCTAGCAGTGACAATAGTAACAGCAGCAATAGTAACTTAGCAAGATCAATATGTAGGAAAATCGTAGGCATTGGATCAGCGATTTGTTGGATGATATTCATCATATAACAGTCATAACCTAGGACGATACATCACTAGCTCCAGTTCATAAATATAATGTAGGCATGTGTTCCGTATAGTCATATGTGCTTATGGAAATAACTTGCATGACATCTTTTGTCCTACCCTCCCGTGGCAGTGGGGTCCTATTGGAAACTAAGGGATATTCATGCCTCCTTTTAATAGAGAACCAGAACAAAGCATTAACACACGATGAATACATGAACTCCTCAAACTACGGTCATAACCGGGAAGTGTCCCGGCTATTGTCACTCCGGGGTTGCCGGATCATAACACGTAGTAGGTGACTATAACTTGCAAGATCGGATCTAGAAAATAGATATAATGGTGACAGCATAAATGGTTCAGATCTGAAATCATGGCACCTGAGCCCAAGGTGACAAGCATTAAGCATGGCAAAGTCATAACAACATCAATCTCAGAACATAATGGATACTAGGGATCATTCCCTAACTAAACTAACTCGATTACATGATGAATCTCATCCAACTCCTCACCAACCAGCAAGCCTATGAAGGAATTACTCACTCCTGGTGGAGAGCATCATGGAATTGGTGATGGAGGAGGGTTGGTGATGACGAAGACCAAAGATTCCCCTCTCCGGAGCCCCAAACGGACTCCAGATCTGGCGTCCCGATGAAGAACAGGAGGTGATGGCGGCTCCGTCTCGTGAAACGCAATAATTCTTCCTCCCTGATTTTTTTTCTGGAAATATGTGATTTTATAGCGTCGGTTCAGGGTCTGCGAGGCCAGTAGGTGGGTGATGTCGCTTGAAGCTACGTCAGTATTTCCCCAAAGAGGAAGGGATGATGCAGCACAATGGCGGTAGGTATTTCCCTCGGATATGAAACCAAGGTTATCGAACCAGTAGGATAACCAAGCAACACAACGTAAATAGCACCTGCACACAGATAACAAATCCTCGCAACCCGACGTGTTAAAGGGGTTGTCAATCCAGTCCGGGGTATGTCACCTCGAGATAGGCAAACAGACGTGAGGTAAATTTGTAGTAGATTGATAGATCGAACGCCAAATACATAAATAAGAATAAATTGCAGCAAGATATTTTTTGTTTTTGGTTTAGTAGATCTTAAAATAAAAGCAAGAAAAAATAGATCACAAAGGCAAATAATATGAGAAAGAGACCCCGGGGCCGTAGGTTTCACCAGTGGCTTCTCTCGAGAAAAATAGCAAAGCGGTGGGAGAACAAATTAATGTTGGCAATTCATAGAACTTCAAATACTCATGACGATATCCAGGCAATGATCATTACATAGGCATCACATCGAAGATTAGTAGACCGACTCCTGCCTGCATCTACTACTATTACTCCACACATCGACCGCTATCCAACATGCATGTAGTGTATTAAGTTCATGGAGAAATGGAGTAACGCAATAAGAACGATGACATGATGTAGACAAGATCTATCTATGTAGAGATAGACCCCATCATTTTATCCTTAGTAGCAATGATACATATGTGTCGGTTCCCTTTCTGTCACTGGGATCAAGTACCGTAAGATTGAACCCACTACAAAGCACCTCTTCCCATTGCAAGATAAATAGATCAAGTTGGTCAAAAAAAACCCAAATATTGGAGAAGAAATACAAGGCTATAAGAGATTATGCATAAAAGAGATCAAAGAAACTCAAATACTTTCATGGATATAAAAAGATAGATCTGATCATAAACTCAAAGTTCATCGATCCCAACAAACACACCTCAAAAAGAGTTACATCATATGGATCTCCAAGAGACCATTGTATTGAGAATCAAGAGAGAGATATGAAGCCATCTAGCTACTAACTTTGGACCCGAAGGTCTACAAAGAACTACTCACGCATCATCAGAGAGGCACCAATGGAGGTGGTGAACCCCATCCGAGATGGTGTCTAGATTGGATCTGGTGGTTCTGGATTCTGCGGCGGCTGGATGAATATTTTGTCGACTCCCCTAGGGTTCTAGAAACATTAGGGTATTTATAGAGCAAAGAGGCGGTCTGGGGGCACCCGAGGTGGGCACAACCCACCAGGGCGCGCTTGGGCCTCCTAGCACACCCTGGTGGGTTGTGCCTCCCTTGGGGGACCCCCCAGGAACAGCTAGGGCCCGTTGTGTTCCTTTTTGCCCATAAAAATTCCCCGTAAAGTTTCGTGGCATTTGGACTCCGTCTGATATTGATTTTCTGCGATGTAAAAAACAACAACTGGCACTTGGCACTATGTCAATCGGTTAGTACCAAAAATGATATAAAATGACTATAAAATGATTATAAAACATCCAAGATTGATAATATAATAGCATGGAACAATAAAAAGTTATAGATACGTTAGAGACGTATAAGTGGTGACAACCCACTTGGGCGTGCTTGGAGGGGGGGGCCTGGTGGGTTGTGCCCACCCACCTCCAGTGGTTCTTGGCTCCAGAAATTATCTTTTATTGAAGAAAAAATCCTTGCAAAGTTTCGTTCCAATCCGAGAACTTTTATTTCTGCAAAAAAACAACACCATGGTAGTCCTACTGAAAACAGCATCAGTCTGGGTTAGTTTCATTCAAATCATGCAAATTAGAGTCCAAAACAAGAGGAAAAGCGTTAGGAAAAGTAGATATGACGGAGATGTATCAATCACTTGCTCAAATGCAGAAGAATCTCCTTGAGGAAGCACACGACAATTCAAGTGGTAGATTCAGGTCTAAATACAACGTCTCCTCGAGATATGACTTCAATACACTGGTGCAGGCAAATAGATATGTGGGGGATGCTCTGGAGGATAAACCAATGACTGATGATAAGAACAAACTTGAGCAAACATTGGAACCACTGAAATCCATGAGTAAGACAAAGGGTTTGTGCTTTGAATGTGGAGAAAAGTGAAGGAAATTTACCCTAGAGCCAATAATATTCATAACTAATTTAATATTTCGATGTTATAACTGTGATGATCCTTGAAAGTGTGTAAACATAAACACCAAGAAGTTTCCTAGTCTCGCCTCTAAGACTAGCTCATGTGTTGCATGATGATCCTGTTTTTCTGATCATAGGGCATTGTTAAAGTAACAAGGATACCGACAACAATGGGAGCACATTGTTGGTGGAACAATAGTGCTGGATAGACCAACCAAATGGTACACTATGAGAACACATGCTAACATTGCTATTAGTATAATCATACAAGTGTTTATATGCACTCAATTCCTTATACCATGGGAGTATCGAGTACCTTCATGCCGGATAGTGTACTTTGGGGTTCGTCAAACGTTTCCCATAATAGGTTCATTATAACGACAACTTTCACGGTACATTGGAAAAGTATGTCAAGCGACTTGATTGCTCAAGATTGAAATTTGCTCCTTCAATGATGGAGAGATATTCTCTGAACCCTATCGGTATATCGGTATCCATTATCGTCTGGCAAGACAAAGAGTGATATGATCACAGGGATAACGGAATATGGAAATGAGAAAAAGAGCAACCAGTAACGAGGATAACTTGGTATTGTAATCAAGTTATTGCTTCGCATGGATACCATAAGTCTGTCCTCGGGTTTTGTTATGTATCGCAAAGCAAAGAGGATTGTGTACGTGAACAAAACATTCGCTCGATGGTTTTTTGTATGTGTAGGAGTCAATATGTGTGCCTAGATCTCGCTGCCAATTTTTGATGGAAGGTGTTCTGGGTCATGTCTGCACATTACCAAACCCACAGGGTTCATCAATTTGTTGAGTACTAGAAGTGTTAGGAGCATGAGATAAATCTACCGGAAATATTTCAAGAAGATTAAACATGTTTTAGAGAGAAAACAGAAGACTTTTAGAAAACTGAGAAAGTCCAAGAGGACCCAAAAGGCCATCAGAAGGTCCGAGAAGTTTCTAGAATATTGTAGAAGGCTCCATGGGCTGTCAACTTGGCTTGTTCCAAGTGGGGGTAGTTGCATGGGCCTTATTGGCCCCTTGTGTTTCAGTGATACGTCTTCAACGTATTTATAATTTTGTATTGTTCCATGTTATTATATTATCTGTTTTGGATGTTTTATATGCATTAATATGCTATTTTATATTATTTTTGGTACTAACTTATTAACCCAGAGCCCAGTGCCAGTTTTTGTTTTTTCTTTGTTTTTGAGTTTTACAGAAAAGGAATATCAAACGGATTCCAAACAGAATAAAACTTCGCGATGATTTTTCTTGGACCAGAGGACACACGTAGGACTTGGAGACCAAGGCAGAAGAGTCCCGAGGCGACGGCGAGGGTGCAGGGCGCTCCCGGGGGGGGGGGGGCTGCCTTGTGGGTCCCTCAAAGCTCTCCTAACCCTAATCTCCGGCCTATAAATTCCCAAATATTCCCAAACTAGCAGAGGCATCCACGAAAATACTTTTCCATCGTCGTAACCTTCTGTTCCTATGAGATCCCATCTTGGGGCCTTTTCCGACGATCTTCCGGAGGGGGATTCGGTCACGGAGGGCATCTACATCAACCCTATTGCCCTTCTGATGAAGCGTGAGTAGTTTACCTCAGACCTATGGGTCCATAGATAGTAGCTAGATGGCTTCTTCTCTCTCTATGATCTTCAGTACCATGTTCTCCTGGATGTTCTTGGAGTTCTATCCGATGTAATATTCTTTTGCGGTCTGTTCGCCGAGATCCGATGAATTGTGGATTTATGATCAGATTATCTATGAGTATTATTTGAATCTTCTCTGAATTCTTATATGCATGATTTGATATCTTTGTATTTCTCTTCGAATTATCGGCTTGGTTTGGCCAACTAGATTGGTATTTCTTGCAATGGGAGAGGTGCTTAGTTTTGGGTTCAATCTTGCAGTGTCCTCACCCAGTGGCATAGTAGCGGTAGCCAGGCACGTATTGTATTGTTGCCATCAAGGATAAAAAGATGTTTTTTTTATCATATTGCTTGAGTTTATCCCTCTACATCATGTCATCTTACTTAAGGCGTTACTCCATTCTTTATGAAATTAATACTCTAGATGCATGTTGGATAGCGGTCGATGTGTGGAGTAATAGTAGTAGATGCAGAATCGTTTTGGTCTACTTGACACAGAAGTGATGCCTATATGCATAATCATTGCCTTGGACTTCGTAATAACTTTGCACTTTTCTATCAATTGCTCGACAGTAATTTGTTCATCCACCGTATTATTTGCCTTCAATAGAGAAGCCTCTAGTGAAACCTATGGCCCCCGGGTCTATTTTCCATCATATATTTTCAGATCTATAAACCAATAAACCCAAAAATACCTTGCTGCATGTTGGGGGTTTGGTGCGACATATGCCAAAGGATGGCTAATCATGATGGGGGCTAGTAAGACGTCACCGGTGCCAGGAAACAGGATGAGGCGAATACATGCACGCCTGTGAATCTTACCCAGGTTCGGGGCTCTCCTAGGAGATAACACCCCTAGTCATGCTCTGCGGGGTCTCCGCACGATCACTAAGGCACTAGGAAGTACAATGGTTCTCCTCGAGCTGTATGCGAGAGGTGGAAGAAGGCAGGGCTAGCATTCTCCTCTCTCTATGTGTGTCTAGATTTAATAGTGTGGGAACCCTTTGCATGGGTGCCCTAGGGGTTTATATAGGCCTACCCCCTAGGGGTACAGTGGTAATCTTGCTGGGTGTAGGACCCGATCGTTAGTGTCTTCTATCACCGGCTCCTCCGCCGGCCGCTGGGGCCCGCCACCTGGTGGGCCCTGCCGGCTGGTCTGGTACGAAGTCGACATGCCGCCTCCGCCGCTTGCGGGTCTGGCTGGCTGCTTATTACTATAGCCGTGATGCTAATGACGCATACTTGGTCGGGGGGGGGGGTGGCTACAGTCCCGCTGTCTGGTGGGGGATCACTATAGCCACACCGTGTCTCCTCTGGTTGATGGCGCGTGGACCCCGAGGAAAATGTGGGCCGCCTGCTGGAGGCCGGCCCTCCTCGGGTCCGACTGGTCAGGCGCTGCCGCTTTCTGGGCTCTCGCTGCCTGGTGGGCCCCGCCGCCTGCAGGCCGTATCGACATGCCGTTGTGGGAACAGGGTTCTGCTTGACAGTGGCGACGTCAAGGGCGGGATGGCAACAGTGCCGCACCGTCCGGAGATCTCGGCCGGTACGGGACATTGTGGCCACGCCCCGCCCTGGATATGGGGGTGATGGCCACGCCGCAGCCTTACCCCATCTTGTCTTCTTTATGGGGCGCAGACTTTGAGGGCGCCGCGGGTCGCCTGCCAGGTGCCGGCCTTTCTGGTGGCCGCCTGCTAGGAGGCAGCTCGTCTTGGGACCATTTTCTGGTACTTTGGCCATCCTCTGGCAGCCGGCTGCTTTGAGCCAGCCGGCCGCCGGAAGGCAGCACTTCATCCTTAACGCTCGTTGGGTGCAGCCGGGCCAAATGTCTTGAAATGCTCAGGAACTCGGGTGAGGCTACCCGTGGTCCGTTACTCCGAAAGTAGTCCCCGAAGCTGGTGAGGCAGCACGGTTTTGACAAGCCAAGGTGCCTCGGCAGTTTCCTTCTCCGAATGCTTTTGACGAATGCTTCATTCGCCTTCTGGTACGTCGCCCGCTGGAAGCCGGCCATGACCAGGCGGACGCGTCTGATGATCTTGAAATGTCGGGGCAGGGAAGATAGGTGGTGTGCCCTGTAAGCCTCTAGCCTGCCGCCTGCAGCGAGCGTGCCATGCGGCGCCTGTTAGCCGGGCCAGCCTGCCAGCCCATGCGCGTGATGGGATGCGACAGCAGGCTGGGCCCGCCACGACTGGGCCTCGGTGCGCGGGCGGATCCGCTGTGGCCAAGGCGGGCCATTGCGATTCCGCACGGAGTTACTGCACGCAGTAACTCGTGCAATACTCGTGGGAACGTGGGGTCGTTGGCGCAGTTAATCCCACGATCCGACGCCCCGCCCCCTCGGCTTCGCAGCCCAGGGGCTATAAGTAGGGGGAAAGAGGGGGAGCGGCGGAGCACGTGCGCCCTCTTCCCCTTTGCCATTTTCATCCTCCTCCTCTCCGTTGCCGCAGCACTCATGCGCTCCGCCGAAGCACCGTCGCAGCTCGTCGCCGGCAGCCTCCTCCGCTCCAGGCTTCTTGCCTCGCCGCGGGTCTTGCCTCCACTACCGTGCCATTTCTCCGCCGAGTCCAGTCTCCATGACGCGCGAGAAGGGAGGGGACTGGGATGGCTTAGTCGTCATCGCCAACCACCTCGCCTTCCTTCGCGCCACACGGCGGCTGCCCGGCACGGCATACGTCAAGGTGCGCGTTCTGCCGGAGGAGTAGATTTCGCCGGCGCCGCAGTGAGGCGAGCGGGTCATCTTCCGCTCGCACTTCCTCCGCGGCTTTGGCCTGTCAGCAAGCGGATTCTTCCGCTCCTTCCTCGACTTCTACCACCTTCAGCCGCATCACCTGACGACCAACACCATGACACTGTTGTCCGCCTTTGTCACAATGTACGAGGGCTATCTTGGCATCCTCGCCACCATCGAGTTGTGGGAGCGTTCTTCTACACCAAGCTGGGAACCTCCGCCAGGTAGAAGGCTGCCCAGTGCGGCGCCTTCGTCGCAGTGCGCGGTCCATCGGCGAAGAACGCCTTCCCCTCCATCAAGCTGTCATAGTCGGTCAAACTGTGGCAGAAGTCTTATTCTTACATGGAGAACGTCGACCGTGCCATGGACTTCATCAACCTGCCGCCCTACGATGCCGGCCCTCTTGCTGAACCTCAGGCCAACTGGGGCTACAAGCCGAAGCCCCTGTCGGTCGACGCCAACGCCACCATCAACCAGCTCCGGGTCCTGACGGACTCGGCCGGCCTCGAAGCGTCCGACCTGCTTGTCTCCTTGGTTGAGCGCCGGGTTCTCCCGCTCCAAGGCCGACCCCATCTGATCTGTCGGATGAGCGGGAATCGGGACCCAAGCCGGATGTGCACGAAGGACATACCGGCTGTTGAGGTCGCCCGTATGGTGAAGGAGATCTCCGACCTCAAGCTGTCAGAGGGATCTTGGCGGTTCGACATGCAGCCATACTCCCGGGCCAACCCGTTGCCTGCCGTAAGTTCTTCAACTCTTTCCTTTTTGGTATTTGGCTTGGTCTTGGTCTTGCCGTCTTGACCAATCGGTCCTTCGAACGCAGATCTTCATGTCTCCAGCGACGGCCGCTGTCGTAGGGTCGGGTGGAGACTACCTGCCGGATCGGGTAGTGAGTGATGTGGACAACCCCGACTTGGGGGCGGCCGCCTTGGAGGACGACGCCATAGGCGGCGGCGACGGAGCGGGTGCCTCCAAAGACGTGGGAGGCATAGAGACCTGGCCTGATGACGATGAGGATGAACACGAGCCGCGCCATGCGCGAGGCGCTGGGAGGGCGGACGCAGGCCCTTCCGCCGAGCCGGCCGCTCAAGGCGGCACGCGCAAGCACAAACAAGGCGCCGCCTTGTTTGGCAGCACGCCGAAGAAGCCCAAGAACCCGACCGCAGCGACCAAGCGGAGGAAGGCCGCCGCGAAGGGGACCAAATTTCAGAGGCTTCCGAAAGTGCCTCCCATGGTGTCGGGGTAAGGGTCCTTTCCTTGTGCTTTTTCCTCATTGGTTGATTCTATCTGAGCTTTTCTGCTTTACTTTCTTGTCTTAGGGCTCCGCTCTCTCTTGAGAAGTCGTCCGCCGCCTCCGTCATTGGGTCGGCGGAGACTTTTGCCTCCACCTGGCGAATCAATCCTGCAGCTGACCTCCGGGAGGCGCAGGAACGAAATGCACGGGAGGCGCGCGAGGAGCGGGAAGCCGCTCGTAGGGAGAAGGCGGAGGCCGCCGCTCTGAAGAAACTGGCAGAGGCAGAGACTGACGCTGCGGAGAAGAAGCGAGCCAAGGAAGCCGCATACCGCCAAGCGCTGTTGTTCGCCAACCCCCTGAACTCCGCACCGCCACCTCCAGAGTTCATGACACCGACTGGGGGAGCCGGCAGCGAACAACCGGTCATGGAGAGGGGAGCTGGTGACGTCGCTGTTCCGGAGGTAGCCGTGCCTTCGCCACCGTCGGCTAACAGGTCGCGGGACAAGCAGTCGGCGGCCCCGCTGGTGCCGCCGACCGGAAACGAGATGGTGACAGGCCCGACTCCTGGGGTCCGCACACCATTGCGCCATCGGGGCGTGAAGGCGACCTTGGCGCCACCACTGCTGGAAGCCGGCGCCGCGAGCTCGTCAGCCCCGGAGGCCGAAGCAACCAGTCCTGCTCCTGCCGACTAGGTGCGCGGAGGCGGATTGGGCATTTTGAACCAGGCGATCCTGGACGTCCAGGCCAAGCTCCGAGCCGAGGCCACCGCTCTTTAGCAGTGCAACAGGGCGTTCCTAGATTCGCGAGCAACCATTCGGGTATGCTCTTTATTTCTTCGTCTTTGATTTTTGTACTTCTTTGTGGGGGCGCGCCAGCGCACCCACTAGGTGTAGTCCCCAAGTTTCGGGTCGGCTGCCGAGCAGGCAGCCCGAAACTTTACTTGGCGGGCTCCGAGTGCTGACTTTTCTTCTATCTTCGTTGCAGGACTATCATAATCTTTGCACGGCCACCTTCAACTCCAACGTCCGGGAGCTGGACCGACGGACCACCGACTTGTCGGAAAGCTGAAGTAAGTCCCTGTTTTCCTTCTCTGCCAGGGCGCGATAGCGTGCCTGCAGGCTGTAGTCCCCGAGATTCGGGCCGACTGCTGAGCAATCGGGACGGATCTCCCCGGCAACTATACTTCTTTTTCTTGTTGGCTATTGACATCTTTTTCTTTCTCCACTCTTGTAGAGGCCAATGCTGTCCTGCAGCGGCAACTGGGTGAGGCCAACACCGTGTTGCGTGCCAAGGAGGCAGAGTGCAACGAGCTGGCCCAGGAGCGTGACCGACTGGCCACGCAACTGGCGGACCAGGCGGAGCTTCTTCAGACGGCCCGGAAGGAGGCGGAGGTGAAGGAGTCCAATCTCCTCGCCGAGTTCGAGACCGAACGCTCCACCTGGACCGACAAGGAGGCGTTGCTGAAATCCGGCTTCGGCAGGATTGAAGACATGGTTGATGCTAAGTTTTCTTCTTTTCCATTTTTCTTTTGGCTGCCGGCTGCCGGCCGCTGACCGAGCCGGCCACCAGCTTCTGACTTCTTTGCTTTCTGTCTATACAGACATCTTTCTTGGCCATTCTGACGCCGCCAATGAGGCCATCGAGGCTTATCATGAGGAATGGAGGGCGGAAGGCATGCGGATCGCCGCCGATGCCCCCCGGACTCTTAGCGAGCAGCTTCTCAGCATCCAAGCCGCCTTCGGCCGGCTCATTGGATGCTGCGCCGCCTTCAGCGTGTCGGGGCTCAGGCGATCTCTGCCCTTTGGCCAGACATGCCGGCTCCGCGCACTCCCAGTCGGACTGCTCACTGGTTGGAGGTGGCGGCCAGCCGACTCGAGGCTTGGAAGGGCTCTTCGGCCAGGGCTGGAGCGCGCCGGGCCTTGGAGTTCATCAAGGCATGGTATCTTGGGATAAACCTAGCCCAGTTGGCCACGTTTCAGCAGGAGGCCCAAGAGGAGCTGGTGGCGGTGGAGCGCGACCTCGTTAGACGGGCAACGGCGATCGCCGACTACACCAACACCACCATCTTCGTTCCTGAGCTGGCCGAGGATGGAGTCGAGGCGCCACCAGAGTGGTTCGGACTGAACCCGGAGGACGACGAAGACTCGGCCGAGGTGATCGACTCCACCGACGAGGGGGAAGACGAGGGAGGAGACGAGGAGGGCGAGGAAGGCGAAGAAGATGCGCTGAAGGTCGGAGCGGACGGCCAGCCCCAACCTGATTGTGCCTCCAACAATGAGCCATGCTCAAGCGCGCCGACTACGGCTGGAGGCGACCAAGCGGAGACCGACCTGCCGTCCGCTCCACCAACCGGCCCCACTGACTCTGCCAACCAACTGGACCCCTCTGCAGCTCCCTAGGCCGCCAACTTATCTTTATTTTCCTTGTTTTATCAGTCTCGACAAACTTTGTTAAATTTGCACGATTCCACCCGCGGGGTGTATTTCAAACTTCGTTGAATGCTGGCGAAGGGCCTTTTGTTATGTAAATATGCTTTCTCTGAAGTTATGCTTTGCCGAGTTCTGACTTGTCTTGTTTTCTACCCCTTGGCCTTTTTCCTTTGCCGCCTTCCCTTGGCTGCCGGCTTGCCGGGCAACAGCTGCTCTGTGTACTGTTGGCTGGTCAAGTACTTAGCTGCTTTTGGGAGGGCAAGTACTTAGCCGACTTAGAGCGTTAACAAGTTAAGTAGAAACTGGCCGACCGGCTGTTTCAGCAGCCGACCGTTGAGGCGGGAAGCCGGCCTGAACTATGTGCGTGCTTGGGGTCCTTAGCCATTGTTCATGTGGACACCCTTTCCTTCCTGTAACTCCTGCCCACCGGACAGTCGCTCTGCGAGCTGCAGCTTCTGGCAGGAGAGGGCTTGGGTGCCAACACACTACTTGTCCGACTACAGGAAGCACCACATAGTACAAGGCGGCGAGCCCCCGGGCCGATTAGTCGAGCCCGGTGCCATGCGGAAATAATGAAATGATGCATTCATAGGCATAATATTTATCATATATAGAAAAGAGGGTAGTCCCCGAGCTCTTCTCGTGGGACTCGGAGTCTTCATACTTAATACAAAAGGTAGTGTGGTACATACTGCATCAACTGTAAAATCTTCGAAGGAGGTTTGCATTCCACGGCCGCTCTGTCTCTTTGCCGGAGTCATCTCTCTTGCGTGCTCTGGGCTTCTCAGCATCGATCAAGTAGTAGGAGTCGTTGCCCAAAACTTTGCTAACGACGAATGGGCCTTCCCAAGGTGCCGAGAGCTTATGCTGGCCGGCTGTTCATTGGATCAGTCGGAGCACAAGGTCTCCCTCCTGGAAAGATCTTGGCTTGATCTTCCGGTTGTAGTAGCAGCATAGACTCTGCTGGTAGATGGCGGACCGGCTGAGTGCTAACAGCCGACCCTCTTCCAATAGATCAACATTGTCTTGACGCACTTTTTTTGCTTTCGCCTCGGTGTACATGGTGACGCGAGGTGAGTCGAACTCAATGTCCGTCAGGATGATGGCCTCGACACCGTAGACGAGGAAGAATGGAGTGAAGCCGGTTGACTTGTTCGGAATGGTGTGGAGGCTCCAGAGGACGGCTGTCAGCTCATCAATCAGGCAGCCGCCTGACCATTCCAGGGGCTCGACCAGTCGGGGTTTGACACCGGAAAGGATGAGGCCATTTGCTCGCTCAACTTGGCCGTTTGACTGCGGATGGGCAACAGACGCTAGGTCCAGTCGGATGCCCTGCATCGTGCAGAAATGGGCCAAGGCTCCTTTGGGAAAATTTGTGCCGTTATCCATGATGATGCTGTGTGGTACTCCATACCGAGTGGTGATATCTACAATAAAGGTCATGATAGTCGAACCATTCAACTTCTTGATTGGCTTTGCTTCTATCCACTTAGTGAATTTGTCCACGGCGATAAGCAGATGGGTCATGCCGCCGCGTGCTGTCTGGAATGGTCCCACCATATCCAAGCCCCAGGCGGCAAAGGGCCATGTTAAGGGGATGATCTTGAGTGCAGAAGCCGGTAGATGTTGCTTCGAGCTGAACTTCTGGCACCATTTGCAATGCTTGACTAGATCCTTGGCGTCCTCCAAAGCAGTCGGCCAGAAGAAACAGTGGCGGAAAGCTTTGGCCACAAGTGACCTAGAAGCCGCGTGGTGGCCGCACTCGCCTTGGTGCATGTCTTTGAGGATTGCTTGTCCTTTCTCCGGCTCCACGCAGCACTGGTACACACCAGTGACACTGCACCTCACAAGTTCTCTATTGACAATGGTGTATGCTGCTGCTCGACGTTGCACTTGTCGAGCTGAGATCTTATCAGTCGGTAGCTCTTTGTTCACCAGAAAGTTGAGGATGGGCTGCGTCCATCGAGGTGCTGCTATTTCTTCGACTGCTAGAACTGCAACTTGCACGAGGGCGGTTGGGTTGGGAGGTGGCGGGGTGGATACGACCGCCGCTTGCTGTGTTAATGAAGTCCCCGGGCCGACTGTCGCAGCCCCTAGGCCAGGTTCTGAAGTTCCCGGGCCGGGTGTGACTGCTGCAGTCCCTGAGCCGCTTGGTGAAGTCCCCGGGCCGACTGTTGCAGCCCTGAGCCGGATCCGACTGCTCCGGGAGGGGCCGACACAAAGATGGATTTAGATTCCGGAGAAGGCTTGATTGATGGCTTGAGCAGGCGCTGAAGGGAGACACCGGCTGGTATTGCTTGCCGGGTGGAGCCGATTTGTGCCAAGGCATCTGCTTGTTCATTGTCAGCTCTTGGCACGTGAAGGAACTTGCACCCCTCGAAGTATCTGCTAAGCTGCTGGATGAAAAAACGGTAGCTTGCCATGTTTGCATCCTGGGCGTCCTAGTCGCCAGAAGACTACTGCACCACTAAGTCGGAGTCTCCGTAGCACAGGATCCGGCAGATGCCGATTTCCTTGGCCAACCGGAGGCCGTGTATTAGTGCTTCATACTCGGCCACATTGTTGGAGGCGGCAAAGTGGATTTGCAATGTGTACTTGAGTTTGTCGCCTTTGGGAGAGGTGAGGATGATGCCGGCTCCCAAACCAGTGCGCATCTTTGAACCATCAAAATGCATCCGCCAATGGGTGGAGTCTGGAGCTGGCGGCAGGTACTATGTCTTGGCCCAGTCGACGAGGAAGTCGGCCAGTGCTTGGGACTTGATGGCGGTGCAGGGCTGGTAGTAGATAGTGTAGGGGGCCAACTCGATTGCCCATTTGGCCAGTCGGCCGGAAGCATCTCTGTTGCCAATGATCTCAGCAAGGGGAGCAGTGCAGACAACAGTGATTGGGTGCTCTTGAAAGTATGGCTTCAGCTTCTTGGCAGCGAAATGCGCCATAGCACATCTTCTGATAGTGGGGGTAGTTTTGCTTGGAGGCGGACAATACTTCACTTAGGTAATACACCGGCCTCTGGACTGGTAACGCCTTGCCGTCTTCCTTGCGCTCCACAACTATGATTGTGCTGACCACCCGGCTAGTGGCGGCGATGTAAAGGTACATGGGCTCTTTAGCAGTCGGAGCCGCCAGGACAGGCGGCGTGGTCAACATCTTTTTCAGCTGGAGGAAAGCGTCATCCGCCTGGCCATTCCACTCAAAATGAGTGGTTTTCTTCATGAGCTGGTATAGGGGAAGAGCCTTCTCGCCCAGCCGACTGATGAACCGGCTGATGGATGCTAAGCGGCCGGTGAATTTCTGGACGTCTCGCAATCGGGTGGGCTTCTCCATCCTCTCGATGGCTTTGATCTTCACAGGGTTGCACTCAATTCCGCGTTCCGTGACCAGGAAGCCAAGGAGCTGGCCGTCTGGTACTCCGAACACACACTTTTCCGGGTTGAGCTTGATTTGAAATCGACGCAGATTTTCAAAGGTTTTCTTGAAGTCTTCGAGGAGTGTGTTGTGCCTCTCTGTCTTCACCACGATATCGTCTACGTAGACGTGGGCATTTCTGCCGAGTTGCTTGAGGAGGTACTTCTGCATGCAACGCGGAAAGGTGGCACCGGCATTCCTCAGGCCGTATGTCATGGTCATGTAGTAGAAAGCTCCAAATGGTGTGATGAATGCGGTCTTCAGACGGTCCGCCGGGTTCAGCTTGATCTGGTGGTACCCTGAGTTGGCATCCAAAAAACTCAACAGCTCGCATCCGGCTGTGGAGTCTATCACTTGGTCTATCCGTGGCAGCGCAAACGGATCCTTCGGGCAGGCCTTGTTGAGGCTGGTGTAATCAATGCACATGCGCCACTTGTTGTTCTTCTTCAGTTCTAGGACCGGGTTGGCGAGCCATTCTGGGAAGAAAACTTCCATAATGAAGCCGGCTGCCAACAGACGGGTGATCTCTTCTCCAACGATTCTTCTCTTCTCCTCCGACAGTCGACGGAGGGGTTGCTTGACTGGCTTGGCACCTTCTTTGACATGTAGCTTGTTCTCGGCGAAATCCGTCGGGACACCCGGCATGTCTTTGGGAGACCATGCAAAGATGTCTCGATTCTCACGGAGGAAATCGACGAGCTCGCTTTCCTATTTGCTGTCAAGGTTTGCACCTATGACAGCGCACCTCTCCAGGTGCTCTGGGTCCAACGGTATCTTCTTTGTCTCCTTGGCCGGTTTGAAGGATCCTTTAGCTTCTGACTCATTGGGATCGTGGGGGATGTCCGGCTGCTTGCCGGCCATGGCCACAACCTGGTCAAGGAGCCGCTTTTCGGCAGCGATCACAAGGGACTCGGCCAACCGGCTGCTGGCGGCTGCACAGTCGGACGACTTTTGATAATCTCCGGAGATGGTGATGACTCCCTTGGCGCTTGGCATCTTCATCTTGAGGTAGGCCTAATGTGGTACCACCATGAACTTGGCTAAAGCAGGTTGGCCAAGTAGTGCGTGATACGGGCTTTCCAAGTCGACCATCTCAAACCAGATGGGCTCTCGGTGGAAATGATCTTTATCCTCGAAGAGGACATCTATCTAGATCTTGCCGATTGGTGAGTGAGAAAGGCCAAGAACTATGTCGTGGAAGACAATCCGACTGGGAAGGAGATGCTTGGGTTTGATCTTCAACTTCTTCATGGTATCACGATACAGGATGTTGATGCTGCTGCCGCCATCTATCAAGATTCGGGACAAACGAGCAGCTCACCTCTCCATGGCAAAGGTGGCCTCCAACACCAAAGCATAAGAACCTGGAGAAGGCATCACTTCCGGGTGATCAGCCCGGCTCCAACTGATCGGCCTTTCTGACCAATGCATGAACTCCGGGGCTTCAATGGCTACAGCATTCACCTCACGAGACTGTCGACGTCGGCTGCGCCTGTCATCGGCCACACTGGTGAAAACAACATATGCTCCATGTTCTTCACAGAATTGATCTTGAATGGCGTCGACTGCTGGATGGGCCACCGGCTGCTGAGGAGGCGGGGGTGGCTGACCAGCACGCGGTGGTGGTTGCAGCCTGATACGTCTCCAACGTATCTATAATTTTTTATTGCTCCATGCTATATTATCTACTGTTTTGTACTATATTGGGCTTTATTTTCCACTTTTATATTATTTTTGGGACTAACCTATTAACCGGAGGCCCAGCCCAGAATTGCTGTTTTTTTGCCTATTTCAGTGTTTCGGAGAAACAGAATATCAAACGGAGTCCAAACGGAATGAAACCTTCGGAAACGTGATTTTCTCATCAGATAAGATCCAGGAGACTTGGATCCTCCGTCAAGAAAGCCACGAGGCGGTCACGAGGGTGGAGGGCGCGCCCCCTGCTTCGTGGGCCCCTCGAAGCTCCACCGACGTACTCCTTCCTCCTATATATACCTACGTACCCCCAAACGATTGGGGACGGAGCCGAAAACCTAAATCCACCGCCGCAACTTTCTGTATCCACGAGATCCCATCTTGGGCCCTGTTCCGGAGCTCCGCCGGAAGGGGCATCGATCACGGAGGGCTTCTACATCATCATCCAAGCCCCTCCAATGAAGTGTGAGTAGTTTACTTCAGACCTACGGGTCCATAGTTAGTAGCTAGATGGCTTCTTCTCTCTTTTTGGATCTCAGTACAATGTTCTCCCCCTCTCTTGTGGAGATCTATTCGATGTAATCTTCTTTTTGCGGTGTGTTTGTTGAGACCGATGAATTGTGGGTTTATGATCAAGTCTATCTATGAATAATATTTGAATCTTATCTGAATTCTTTTATGTATGATTGGTTATCTTTGCAAGTCTCTTCGAATTATCAGTTTGGTTTGGCCTACTAGATTGGTTGTTCTTGCCATGGGAGAAGTGCTTAGCTTTGGGTTCGATCTTGCGGTGTCCTTTCCCAGTGACAGAAGGGGCAGCAAGGCACGTATTGTATTGTTGCCATCAAGGATAACAAGATGGTTTTTTTTATCATATTGCATGAAACTATCCCTCTACATCATGTCATCTTGCTTAAGGCGTTACTTTGTTTTTAACTTAATACTCTAGATGCATGCTGGATAGCGGTCGATGAGTGGAGTAATAGTAGTAGATGCAGGCATGAGTCGGTCTACTTGTCTCGGACGTGATGCCTATATACATGATCATACCTAGATATTATCATAACTATGCTCAATTCTATCAATTGCTCAACAGTAATTTGTTCACCCACCGTAGAATACTTATGCTCTTGAGAGAAGCCACTAGTGAAACCTATGGCCCCCAGGTCTCTTTCTCATCATATCAATCTCCATCACTTTATTATTGCTTTGCTTTTACTTTTTACTTTGCATCTCTATACCAAAAATACCAAAAATATTATTTATCATCTCTACCAGATCTCACTTTCATAAGTGACCGTGAAGGGATTGACAACCCCTAAGCGCGTTGGTTGCATCGAGCTATTGTTTTTGTGTAGGTACGAGTGACTCGCGCGTAGCCTCCTATTGGATTGATACCTTGGTTCTCAAAAACTAAGGGAAATACTTACGCTACTTTGCTGCATCATCCTCTCCTCTTCGGGGAAATCCAACGCAGTGCTCAAGAGGTAGCAAGAAGAATTTCTGGCGCCGTTGCCGGGGAGTCTGCGCAAAAGTCAACATACCAAGTACCCATCACAATCCCTATGTCTCGCATTACACCATTTGCCATTTTCCTCTCGTTTTCCTCTCCCCCACTTCACCCTTGCCGTTTTATTCGCCCTCTCCCTCTCTATCCTCCCTCTCTATTTGCCTCTTTTTGCCCGTTTGCTTTTTGTTTGCTCGTGTGTTGGATTGCTTGTTTGTCGCGATGGCTCAAGATAATACTAAATTGTGTGACTTCACCAATACCAACAATAATGATTTCCTTAGCACTCCGATTGCTCCTCTTACCAATGCTGAATCTTGTGAAATTAATGCTGCTTTGCTGAATCTTGTCATGAAAGATCCGTTCTTCGGCCTTCCTAGTGAAGATGCCGCTACCCATCTAAATAGCTTTGTTGATTTGTCTGACATGCAAAAGAAGAAAGATGTGGATAATGATATTGCTAAATTGAAGCTATTTCCTTTTTCGCTTAGAGATCGTGCTAAAGCTTGGTTTTCATCTTTGCCTAAAAATAGTATTGATTCATGGAACAAGTGCAAAGATGCTTTTATCTCTAAGTATTTTCCTCCCGCTAAGATCATCTCTCTTAGAAACGATATTATGAATTTTAAGCAACTTGATCATGAACATGTTGCACAAGCTTGGTAGAGAATAAAATTAATGATACGTAATTGCCCTACTCATGGTTTGAATTTGTGGACGATTATACAAAAATTTTATGCCGGATTGAATTTTGCTTCTAGAAATCTTTTAGATTCTGCCGCGGGAGGAACTTTTATGGAAATCACTTTAGGAGATGCTACTAAACTCCTAGATAATATTATGGTTAATTATTCTCAATGGCACACTGAAAGATCCACTAATAAAAAGGTGCATGCGATAGAAGAAATTAATATTTTGAGTGGAAAGAGGGATGAACTTATGAAATTATTTGCTAATAAGAGTGTTTCTTCTGATCCTAATGATATGCCCTTGTCTACTTTGATTGAGAATAATAATGAATCTATGGATGTGAATTTTGTTGGTAGGAACAATTTTGGTAACAACGCGTATAGAGGAAATTTCAATCCTAGGCCTTATCCTAGTAATCCCTCTAATAATTATGGTAATTCCTACAACAATTCTTTTGGAAATTATAATAATATGCCCTCTGATTTTGAATCTAATATTAAAGAATTTATTTCTTCGCAAAAGAATTTTAATGCTATGATTGAAGAAAAATTGCTTAAGATTGATGATTTGGCTAGGAACATTGATAGAATTTCTCTTGATGTTGATTCTTTAAAGCTTAGATCTATTCCTCCTAAGCATGATATCAATGAGTCTCTCAAAGCCATGAGAATTTCCATTGATGAGTGCAAGGAAAGAACCGCTAGGACGCGTGCTATGAAAGATGCCTTTATTAAAGCGTGTTCTTCTAGTTCCTATGAAAATAATGATGAAGATCTAAAAGTTATTGATGTGTCCCCTATTAAATATTTGTTTTGTAATATTAATCTTGATAATAATTTGACTGGATATGATCCACCTTTACCTAGAAGGTGTTCTAAAAATTCGGAGTATTTAAATCTTGATGATGAAATTGATAAAAGTGGGATTAAAAGAAATAAAACCCTAGATGATGCTAAATCCACTATATTGGATTTCAAGGAATTTAATTATGAAAATTGCTCTTTATTTGATTTCATTTCCTTGTTGCAATCCATGCTAAAATCTCCTCATGCTTATAGTCAAAATAAAGCCTTTACCGAACATATCACTAATGCCTTGATGCAATCTTATGAAGAAAAACTTGAGTTGGAAGTTTCTATCCCTAGAAAACTTTATGATGAGTGGGAACTTACTATTAAAATTAAAATTAAAGATTATGAGTTTTATGCTTTGTTTGATTTGGGTGCTAGTGTCTCTACTATTCCCAACTTTGTGTGATTTGGTAGATTTCCGTGATTTTGATGATTGCTCTCTAAACTTGGATGTTGCGGATTCCACTATTAAGAAACCTATGGTAAGAATTAATGATGTTCTTATTGTTGCAAATAGGAATTATGTGCCCGTAGATTTTATCATTCTTGATATAGATTGCAATCCTTCTTGCCCTATTATTCTTGGTAGACCTTTCCTTAGAACGGTTGGTGCAATTATTGATATGAAGGAAGGGAATATTAGATTTCAATTTCCATTAAAAAGGGCATGGAACACTTCCCTAGAAAGAAAGTAAAATTACCATATGAATATATCATGAGAGCCACTTATGGATTGCCTACCAAAGATGGCAATACCTACATCTATTCTTGCTTGTTATGCCTAGCTAGGGGCGTTAAACGATAGCGCTTGTTGGGAGGCAACCCAATTTTATTTTTATTCCTTGCTTTTGCTCCTGTTTAGTAATAAATAATTTATCTAGCCTCTGATTTTTTTGTGTTTTTGGTGTTTAATTAGTGTTTGTGCCAAGTAGAACCGTTGGGAAGACTTGGGGAAAGTCTTGTTGAACTTGCTGTAAAAAACAGAAACTTTAGTGCTCACGAGAACTGCTGTAATTTTTATTTGGAAAGTGCTATTTAGTTAATTATTTTTGAAGATGATTAATAGGTAGATTCCTCACGTCCAGAAATTTATTTTAGAATTTTTGGGGTTACAGATCTTGCGCTAGCTATAGATTACTACAGACTGTTCTGTTTTTGACAGATTCTGTTTTTCGTGTGTTGTTTGCTTATTTTGATGAATCTATGGCTAGTAAAATAGTTTATAATCCATAGAGAAGTTGGAATACAGTAGGTTTAACACCAATATAAATAAATAATGAGTTCATTACAGTAACTTGAAGTAGTCTTTTGTTTTCTTTCGCTAACGGAGCTCACGAGATTTTCTACTTTAAGTTTTGTGTTGTGAAGTTTTCAAGTTTTGGGTAAAGATTTGATGGATTATGGAACAAGGAGTGGCAAGAGCCTAAGCTTGGGGATGCCCAGGGCACCCCCTATATAATCTAAGGACACCTAAAAGCCAAAGCTTGGGGATGCCCCGGAAGGCATCCCCTCTTTCGTCTACTTCTATCGGTAACTTTACTTGGAGCTATATTTTTATTCACCACATGATATGTGTTTTGCTTGGAGCGTCTTTTATGCTTTGAGTCTTTGCTTGTTAGTCTACCACAATCATCCTTGCTGTACACACCTTTTGAGAGAGCCATACATGATTTGGAATTTGAGAGAATACTCTATGTGCTTCACTTATATCTTTTGAGCTTTATAGTTTTGCTCTAGTGCTTCAATTATATCTTTTAGAGCACGGTGGTGGATTTGTTTTATAGAAACTATTGATCTCTCATGCTTCACTTAGATTATTTTGGGAGTCTTAATAGCATGGTAATTTGCTTAAAATCCTAATATGCTTGGTATGCGAGATTAATAATAAAACTTTCTTATGAGTGTGTTGAATACTAAGAAAAGTTTGATGCTTGATGATTGTTTTGGGATATGGAGGTAATAATATCAAAGTTATGCTAGTTGAGTAGTTGTGAAATTGAGAAATACTTGTGTTGAAGTTTGCAAGTCCCGTAGCATGCATGTATGGTAAATGTTATGCAACAAATTTGAAACATGAGGTGTTATTTGATTGTCCTCCTTATGAGTGACGGTCGGGGACGAGCGATGGTCTTTTCCTACCAATCTATCCCCCTAGGAGCATGCGCGTAGTGCCGAGGTATTTGATGACTTGTAGATTTTTGCAATAAGCATGTGAGTTCTTTATGACTAATGTTGAGTCCATGGATTATACGCACTCTCACCCTTCCATCCTTGCTAGCGTCTTCGGTACCGTGCATTGCCCTTTCTCACATTGAGAGTTGGCGCAAACTTCGCCGGTGCATCCAAACCCTGTGATATGATACACTCTTTCACACATAAACCTCCTTATATCTTCCTCAAAACAGCCACCATACCTACCTATTATGGCATTTCCATAGCCATTCCGAGATATATTGCCATGCAACTTTCCATCATTTCGTTCATCATGACACATTCATCATTGTCATATTGTTTAGCATGATCATGTAGTTGACATAGTATTTGTGGCAAAGCCACCGTTCATAATTCTTTCATACATGTCATCATTGTCATGTTGTTTAGCATGATCATGTAGTTGACATAGTATTTGTGGCAAAGCCACCGTTCATAATTCTTTCATACATGTCACTCTTGGTTTATTGCATATCCCGGTACACCGCCGGAGGCATTCATATAGAGTCATCTTTGTTCTAGTATCGAGTTGTAAATAAATAGAAGTGTGATGATCATCATTATTAGAGCATTGTCCCAAGTGAGGAATAAAAAAAGAAAAGAGAAAGGCCATAAAAAAATAAGGCCCCAAAAAAAGAGAAAGGCCATAAAAAAGAAAAGGCCCAAAACATGAGAGAAAAAGAGAGAAGGGACAATGTTACTATCCTTTTACCACATTTGTGCTTCAAAGTAGCACCATGATCTTCATAGTAGAGAGTCTCTCATGTTATCACTTTCATATACTAGTGGGAATTTTTCATTATAGAACTTGGCTTGTATATTCCAACAATGGGCCTCCTCAAGTGCCCTAGATCTTCGTGAGCAAGCAAGTTGGATGCACACCCACTAGTTTCTTTTGTTGAGCTTTCATACATTTATAGCTCTAGTGCATCCGTTGCATGGCAATCCCTACTCCTTGCATTAACATCAATCGCTGGGCATCTCCATAGCCCATAGATTAGCCTCGTTGATGTGAGACTTTCTCCTTTTTTGCCTTCTCCACATAACCCCCTCATTATATTCTATTCCACCCATAGTGCTATGTCCATGGCTCGCGCTCATATATTGCGTGAAAGTTTATAGGTTCGAGATTACTAAAGTATGAAACAATTACTTGGCTTGTCATCGGGGTTGTGCATGATGAGAGCATTCTTGTGTGACGAAAATGAAACATGACTAAACTATATGATTTTGTAGGGATGAACTTTCTTTGGCCATGTTATTTTGAGAAGACATAATTGCTTAGTTATTATGCTTGAAGTATTATCATTTTTACGTCAATATGAACTTTTGTCATGAATCTTTCGTATCTGAATATTCATACCACAATTAAGAAGAATTACATTAAAATTATGCCAAGTAGCACTCCGCATCAAAAATTCTCTTTTTATCATTTACCTACTCGAGGACGAGCAGGAATTAAGCTTGGGGATGCTTGATACATCTCCAACGTATCTATAATTTTTGATTGCTCCATGCTATATTATCTACTGTTTTGGACTATATTGGGCTTTATTTTCCACTATTATATTATTTTTGGGACTAACCTATTAATCGGAGGCCCAGCCCAGAATTGCTGTTTTTTTTGCCTATTTCAGTGTTTCGGAGAAACAGAATATCAAACGGAGTCCAAACGGAATGAAACCTTTGGAAACTTGATTTTCTCATCAGATAAGATCCAGGAGACTTGGACCCTCCGTCAAGAAAGCCACAAAGAGGTCACGAGGGTGGAGGGAGCACCCCCACCCTAGGGCGCACCCCTGCCTTGCGGGCCCCTTGAAGCTCCACCGACGTACTCCTTCCTCCTATATATACCTACGTACCCCCAAACGATCGGGGACGGAGCCAAAAACCTAATTCCACCGCCGCAACTTTCTGTATCCACGAGATCCCATCTTGGGGCCTGTTTCGGAGCTCCTCGAAAGGGGCATCGATCACGGAGGGCTTCTACATCATGATCCAAGCCCCTCCGATGAAGTGTGAGTAGTTTACTTCAGACCTACGGGTCCATAGTTAGTAGCTAGATGGCTTCTTCTCTCTTTTTGGATCTCAATACAATGTTCTCCCCCTCTCTTGTGGAGATCTATTCGATGTAATCTTCTTTTTGCGGTGTGTTTGTTGAGATCGATGAATTGTGGGTTTATGATCAAGTCTATCTATGAATAATATTTGAATCTTCTCTGAATTCTTTTATGTATGATTGGTTATCTTTGCAAGTCTCTTCGAGTTATCAGTTTGGTTTGGCCTACTAGATTGGTTGTTCTTGCCATGGGAGAAGTGCTTAGCTTTGGGTTCGATCTTGCGGTGTCCTTTCCCAGTGACAGAAGGGGCAACAAGGCACGTATTGTATTGTTGCCATCGAGGATAACAAAATGGTTTTTTTATCATATTGCATGAAACTATCCCTCTACATCATGTCATCTTGCTTAAGGCGTTACTCTGTTTTTAACTTAATACTGTAAATGCATGTTGGATAGCGGTCGATGAGTGGAGTAATAGTTGTAGATGCAGGCAGGAGTTGGTCTACTTGTCTCGGACGTGATGCCTATATACATGATCATACCTAGATATTCTCATAACTATGCTCAATTTTGTCAATTGCTCAACAGTAATTTGTTCACCCACTGTAGAACACTTATGCTCTTGAGAGAAGCCACTAGTGAAACCTATGGCCCCCGGGTCTCTTTCTCATCATATCAATCTCCATCACTTTATTATTACTTTGATTTTAATTTGCATCTCTATACCAAAAATATTATTTATCATCTCTATCTGATCTCACTTTCGTAAGTGACCGTGAAGGGATTGACAATGCCTAAGCGCGTTGGTTGCGTTGAGATATTGTTTTTGTGTAGGTACGAGGGACTCGCGCGTAGCCTCCTACTAGATTGATACCTTGGTTCTCAAAAACTGAGGGAAATACTTACGCTACCTTGCTGCATCATCCTCTCCTCTTCGAGGAAATCCAACGCAGTGCTCAAGAGGTAGCACAACCCTTCGCCCTTGGAGATTCGTGTGAGCCAATGACACTTCCAGTTGGTGTGGTTGGACGGCTTCGCGCCGCTGTGGAACTTGCAAGGAGCATCAAGGGTCTGCTCGTAGGAGAAGGAGGGTAACCAGCCGGACCTGCCATCCTTCTGGCGCTTGGGAGGAGGTTGTCTTTCTGGCTGCCAGTCTTCGACTGCTGCCACTTGCCGGCTGGCGAAAATCGGCATCGGGGCTTTTCGCTTGTTGTCGCTTTGCTGCTGCCGCCGACTGGCATCACCAGCCGGGGTCTGAGGAGCTTGAGGGGCTACCTTGCCAGATGCGTCAACCTGAATCTCCGTCTTCATGGAGGAATCGGCCGTGGCATACTTGTCTGCTATGATCAGCAGCTCGTCGAGGGTCGACGGCTCATCGGAGAGGAGCCGGTGTTTGAGGAAAGTGCCTTCTATGCACCCGGCCGCGAAGTACTCGATGGCCTGCACCTCGTGCACGCCCTCGCAAGAGTTGCACAGCTCGGCCCAACGCATGAGGTAGTCACGAGTTCATTCGTTGGGGCCTTGGACGCACAAGGAGAGCTGTCGAGGCTTGGGTGGCCGCTTGTACGTGCTGGTGAAGTTGTGGACGAAAGCCTCAGTGAAATCCACCCAACTGTTGATGCTGCGGGGCTTCAGGCTGTTCAGCCACGTCCGGGCTGTACCCTGGAGCATGAGTGGAACATACTTCACGGCAACGCACTTGTTGCCGTTTGCTATGCTGATGGCTGTGGAGTAGTCGACCAGCCAGTCCTCCGGATTCACGGAGCCGGTGTACTTGGGCATATCTCTTGGGAGCGTGAACCCTTTGGGGAAGGGCTCATCTCTAATGCGGGGGCCAAAGCAAGGCGGGCTCAACGTGTCTTCTTCTTCTAGCGCCAGGGATAGGTTGAGACGATCGATCCGGTGGCGGGCATCGTTTTTTCCGATTCCTTCTCGGGGGCCAAGCCGGCCTCCAAGACTCGGGTGATCGACAGGCGGCGGAGACACGCGCCTTTCTCTATGCTGAGGAGGCTGGTAGCCGCCTGGTTGTTCCACCGTGCGAGGGCGACCGTCTTGGTCGCACTCGATGGTGATGTGCGTCCGGCTGCGGCTGGCGGCCGGCTCCTTGTCTCGTCGTCTGTGGTTGCCATCAGTCGGTGTCCGGGACACCGCGCCATGCTCCTAGCGGGGAGGTGGGTCATCATTCCACCGATTGGGGTCCTCGATGCGGCATCCGACTTCTTGCTGCTCGGCAGCCGCATCGATGAGTCACTGGACGCGTTCCGTAATGTGGCGACGCTCGTTGCCTTCGAGGTTGTCCAGCTCATCTGCTGCTGCTTGGGCGGCTCGTATGTTCTCCATAGGCGTGGCGTAGACGGGGCGATCGGCCCCGAACATGCTAGCAATGGCCGCGCCGCGCTGTCGGACCGTACCGACGCGGCTAGGCCCACCAGGTGCCGGCGTGCCGCAAACAACGCGGTCCATCTCGCGCTGATAAGCCTTTGAAAGGCGTCTCATGCTAGCTAGCTTCTTGGCGCTCTCGACAAGCTGGACGCGGCGGGCTTCCAGCGTCTCGGCGTTGGCGTCGTCTGCGATGGGTGCAGACAGGTCTTGCAGCGTTGCCTGGAGCGGGTCCCGGGTACCGTCACCGGAAACTCCATCGTGGCTGATGACGAGCACCTCCGTGATGGTGCTGCCACAACTATCAGCGTGAGGGAGAGGATCATCAACAATCACCACGTTCATAGGGAATGCGTTGAGCGACGCTATGTCGGAGTCGACAAGCATCAGGTCGGTGGAGGCAACCGACTCCAAGTCGGCGGCCGGCTCGTTGGCGACGTGAAGCTGGTCGAGGAGGTTGACGAGACGGCTCTCGGGGCCATCGTTGCCCGTGTAGGATGCAGGCTCGTCGGAGAGGCGGATCTCGCCAATAAGGTTGGCGAGGCAGCTCGCCGCACACGCGACCTCCGCGGCATGCAACGCGTCGGCGCAAACGCCATCCGGCGTACCTGGCTGGCTGCGCTCGGTAGGGAGGAAAAGGGTTCCCGTCCAGAACAGATCTCCGAACGACGGTGCACCTAGCCCCATGGTGGGCACCAAATGTCGGGGGTTTGGTGTGACATATGCCAAAGTATGGCTAATCATGATGGGGGCTTGTAAGACATCGCTGGTGCTAGGAAACGGGATGAGGCGAAGACATGCACGCCGGCGAATCTTACCCAGGTTTGGGGCTCTCCTAGGATATAACACCCCTAGTCCTGCTCTGCGGGGTCTTCGCATGATCACTAAGGCACTAGGAAGTAAATGGTGCTCCTCGAGCTGTATGCGAGAGGTGGAAGAAGGCAAGGCTAGTGTTCTCCTCTCTCTATGTGTGTCTGGATTTAACAGTGTGGGAACCCTTTGCATGGGTGCCCTAGGGGGGTTTATATAGGCCTACCCCCAGGGGTACAATGGTAATCTTGCCGGGTGTAGGACCCGATTGTCAGTGTCTTCCGTCGCTGGCTCCTCCGCCGGCCGCTGGGGCCTGCCGCCTGGTGGGCCCTGCCGGCTAGTCTGGTACAGAGCCGACAGGCCACCTCCGCCGCTTGCGGGTCTGGCTGGCTGCTTGTTAT